>NC_133125.1:53576021-53879052 GCF_048418815.1 Hemitrygon akajei
ATTGTGGTGTCAGCAAATTTACAGATGGCATTTGAGGTGCGCTAGTCTTGCTTGTCATTGGGGGAAGGGGTGGGGGGCAAGGAGGATATTATTTCCAACCTCCACAGATTGTGGTCTCCCAGTGAGGAAGTCGAGGAGTCAGTTACAGAGGGAGTTTCAGAGGCCCAGGTTTAGGAGCATGTTGATGAGAACTGGGGGGATGATTGTGTTGAACACTGAGCTTTAGTCAGTCAACAGCAGCTTGACGTAGATTTAATATGTCACCTACAACTTTGACAGACTTGTAGCTGCATGGTGTTGTGTATTCTAACAGATTGCATCTTTGCCTGGTATGGAAACACCAATGCCTAGGAATGAAAAATCAACAGAAATTGGTGGATATGGCCTAGTCCATCACAGGACATCATTGAGCTTATTTACATGGAATGCTGCCACAGGAAAGCAACATCCATTATCAAGGACCCCCCCCCCTCCCCCCGCACACCCACCCCATGCTCTTTGCTCATTACTACCTTCAGGCAGGAGATACAGCAGTTTTTGGATCCCACACCACCAGGTTTGGGAACAGTTATTACCTTACAACCATCAGGTTCCTGAACCGGCATGGATAACTTTGCCAAGCGCAACTTTGAACTGATTCCCCAACCTACCAACTCACTTCCTCAGTGTTATTTATTTTTTGTTTGTACAATTTATCTTCTTTTACACATTGTATGTCAATCTTGTTTATGTATAGTTTTGATAAATTCTATTGTGTTTCTCCGTTTTCCTGAAAATGCCTTGAAGAAACTCAATATCGTGGTAACATGTATACTTTGACTTTAACGTATCCTGCCCAAACTGATCACAGTCAGCCCTCCTTATCCGTGGGGGATTGGTTCCAAGACCCCTCATGGATACCAAAAAAACGCGGATGCTCAAGTCTCTTATATAAAATGGTGTAGTATTTGCATATAACCTACGCACATCCTCCCATATACTTTAAATCATCTCTAGATGTACTTATAGTACCTAATACAATGTAAATGTTATGTAAATATTTGTTATACTGTATTGTTTAGGGAATAATGACAAGAAAAAACTGTACATGAGACACTGGGCGAACAATGCTCAAACAACAAGTGCTGGAGAGAGAACTTACGGATTTACCTGATCTGCAGTTGGTTGAATTTGTGCATGTGGAACCTGCAGATAATGAAGGCCGACTGTATTTGTTTTTTTAAAATTTGTAGTGAAACATTTACCATCCATTCAGGGCTTAATAGCGCTCTTGGATACCTGGTTTAAAGCAGGGCTCTTTGTTGAAAATAGAAACTTAACAGATGTAGTTGTAGATTTCTCTTCTGTGGAAAATGAGAAATTTCGTGTAATGGGGTGGGTTTAACATTGGAAGTGGGAACAACATTCATGAATGTACTTTGAATCACTCTTGGCTTGAGTTTTATTTCTTATTAAAAGCAATTTGTGTGGATACACAATTGTGAATTCCCATTGTGTTCCTGCATCTAATTGTAATGACTTCCCATTTATAGAACATAGAACAAAAAGCAGCACAGTACAGCATGGCCCCTTTGGCTTACAATGCTTTGCTAACCTATATAAACCTACTCCACAAACAATCTAACCCTTCCCTCTAACACAACCGATAACCCTTTCTTTGTCTTGCAGCTCTGTGCTTAAGAGTATCTTAATATCTCTATTGTATCAGGCACTACTGATACCCCTAGTAGTGTGTTCCAGACACCTACAAAAACTACCTTTGACATCTCCCCTAAACGTTTTTACATTCCCTTTAATCAGAATTTGTCTGGTATTGGCCAGTGCTACCCTGGGGAAAAGGTGCCGGCTGTCCACTTTGTCTGTGCCACTCATAATCTTTTACATCTCTATGAAGTCACCTCTCATCCTGTTTTTGTCAAAGAGAAATGCCCTAGCTCACACAATTATTTATCCTTATAGCGTGTTCCCTAATCTAGGCACCATCCTGATAAATTTCCTCTGCACGCTCTCTAAAACTTCCTCATTGTTCCTATGACCAGAGTTTTATAGAGCTGCTAAATTACCTCATGGCTCATGAGCTCAGTCTCCTGACTAATGAAGGCCAGCACACCATATGCCATCTGAACACTTGCACACTTTAGGATCTATGGACTTGAAATGGAAATACCTATATTTTACTTTTGAGCTCAGGACCTTTTATCCATACACAGGAACAACTAAAGCAGAGGACCGTGGTGCTTTGTTGAAAATGTTCAATGAAGAAAACTCAAAATATTTTATATTCTTGCTGAGTACACGTGCTGGCGGCCTTGGTTTGAATCTTCAAGCAGCTGATACTGTTATCATTTTTGACAGTGATTGGAATCCACATCAGGTATGAGATTTATTTTGGTGAAAAAATCCTAAAGCATCTATAGATCCAATTTCTGTTTCATCTGTCAGTCTTCAACCGTGTGATTCTCTCAACTTCTACTCCATTCAGAAGTAAAGTTTTTTTTTTGTACTTTGGCCGTTTCTTGTGTAGCATTGAACATAAACCAGTATAGCACAGGATTAGGCCCTTTGGCTCATGATGTCTGTGTGGAACATGATGCCAAATTAAACTAGATCTTTTATGACTGCACATGATCCATATGCTTCAATTCCCTACAAATTCAGGTATCTATCGTGTCTGCATCCACCAGTACCCTGCCAGCCCATTTCAACACCTACCACTCTGTATCAAAAAGGAAAAACTTGCCTCGCTTAAACATCTCCCTCTTGCCTTGATGGCATCCTAGTTAATATTTGATATTTCTGTCCTGGGAGAAAGGTTCTGACTGTCTATCCTGTTGATGCCTCTCAAAATTTTATAAATTTCTATCAGGTCTCTTCCCCATCCAGCCTTTGACGCTACATAGAGAACAGCCTAAGTTGGTCCAATCTCTCCTTGAAGCTCATGCCCTTTAATCCAGGTAACTTCCTTAGCCCAAAGCTTCCATGTCCTTCTTGTAATGGGCTGACCTGAAATGATCACAATACTCTCCATTTGTGGCCTGACCAAAATTTTATTTTGCTGATAAAGTGAAAAAAAATTATCTTATCCTTTCATTTTGAGATAAATGGCTACAAAATGAGAAAAATTACAGAATTTGAACATTGCACCATATAAATAAACTGCAAGTTAGTTGGAGACTTTCTGATTAAAGCTATTTCATCCATCTTTTGCTGAGAATTTGTGTATTTATTCTTGTGCATCTCCTAGGATTTACAAGCCCAAGATAGAGCACATCGTATTGGACAGCAGAATGAAGTTCGAGTCCTGCGCCTGTGCACAGTCAACAGTGTGGAAGAAAAGATTCTCGCTGCTGCCAAATACAAGCTTAATGTGGACCAAAAGGTTATCCAGGCTGGTATGTTTGATCAAAAATCTTCAAGTCATGAGCGCCGAGCTTTCCTGCAAGCTTTATTGGAGCATGAGGAACAGAATGAGGTATGTAAGCGTTTTATTACCATGATGTCTGAACATCCTTTGCAATTTATGTTGGAAAATAAAGTATTTATTTTGTTTTTAAAAAATCACATGACTTAAGGGTATATGGAATAATATTTGTAAAGCTAAGAGTTTGTGTACATAAAGTACATAAATTAGCATTTATTTTAAAGCCATCATGATTTATAGAAAATTGCCATAGTTTTGTAATCCAGGCTGTATGATCACAGTTCTAAGATATTTGTCTCATTTTGAAAGTTCACTGCATGATTCAGTTGTAGGTGCAAATGAACTTTGGGA
Source organism: Hemitrygon akajei (assembly GCF_048418815.1). Classification (NCBI taxonomy): domain Eukaryota; kingdom Metazoa; phylum Chordata; class Chondrichthyes; order Myliobatiformes; family Dasyatidae; genus Hemitrygon; species Hemitrygon akajei. The sequence goes on from NC_133125.1 coordinate 53,579,794, forward strand.
GAAAATTTGAAGGACTGAGAATTTATCTGGATACCCTTTTTGTATATCTTGTTTTCTCTTACTGAAATGTTCACTTAGTCCTCATTTTTAAGCTGACATGCTCCATTTGCTATATTCAGCCTTTATCAATAGCTTTGACCAAAAGAGCAGTAATTATTGATAACCGATAGGTACTTTCTACTGCAGAGATAGTTTTAATTTGTTAATCAATTAAATAGACTAGGTAGTCAAATAGCAAAATACTGAGTCATTTTAAAAATGAAGTATATAATCTACATCAGAAACCATATAGTTAAAGTTTATTGTTATTTACTTGTATACCACCAAATGAAACAATGTTCCTTTGGATCAAGGTGCTTAACACAGTACTTATAACTAGTACACAACACAAAGTAATATTGCCACAAATAAATGTAAAATATTTTCCAGAAGATTGATAATTAAGATGATGTGCATTTATAATACAAGTTTAAAAGGTAAACAGTATAACTATTGGTGCTTCATATTGGGTGGTGGTGGGGGAAGAAGCTGGTTCCCATCCTAACAGTCCTCTTCCTAATGCTACAATACCTCCAGCCTGATGATAGGGGGTCAAAAAAGTTGAGATGGATGGGAGGATTTCTTGACAGTGCTAAGGGCCCAGTGTATGCAGCACTCCTAATGAATATCTCTGGTAAAAGAGACCCCCCCCCCCCCCCCATAGGCCTCTCAGGAGCCCTTGCAGCTCTTTGTAGGTCTTGCAGTCAAGTGCCGTGCAGTTCCTGTACCAGGCAGTGATGCAGCTGGTCAGGACATTGGTTAGAATTGAGGGGGGAAGCCTCTCCCGCCTCAGTCTTCTCAGGAAGTGGAGATGCTGCTGTGCCTTCTTGACTAAAGAGGTGATGTTGAGGAACCAGGTGAGATTCTCTGTTATGAGCATTTCCAGAAATTTCATGCAACATTTATGTCCTTTTTATTTTTAAAGGCGCAGTTAGTTTGCCTTGATTGTACTTGCAAAACTTGAAGTGAAAGGAGTGCTTTTCAATTGGTTTATAGATTGTGGTCCACATTCAATAAAATCTGCAACAGGAAAGGCACTGTGGAAGAAATTCAAGCAGAAAGATTTACTTTTGGAAGTATATTTATAAAGATATTTTGATTTTATTATTTGCGCACATCACACCTGAAAAGACAAATTCTTAATTGTTTCACAAAGAGATCAGTTACATTTCATTCTAGTGATTAAAATCATGGTTTAAATGTGTACAATAGATTTTCATAAACAAAAGCCATGATCCTCTATGCACACACATCCTAAAACTTAGATAACTGGTATGTTTTTACAATATACTCAGATATCTTAGTTGTTCACTTCACTAGAGGGACCATTCACTAATCTGTGTAGCCATAGAGAAATTTGGATATTGAAAATTTCTGACACATATATTTAGGCTTTATGGAATAAACTGCATGTGTCCATTAACAAATGCTGTGAGACATGAGACGCAGTATTTTTAAGTACTTAGAGATAGGCTTAATTACAGAATATCTCATTATCGTATAGGTTCTTGGTATTCATCTCTTTATGATGAATATAAAATCTAAGTATTTACAACCGTAAGTGCAGCCCTTTTGTCTATATTATAATAGATAAATTAACTATAGCAATTTGATCACTTATCATGGGTACTTTTCTTGCCATTAAATGTAACATCTGCAGTTTCTTTAGTATCATTTGTTCCAAAAACAAAATACTTAAATCCTTTAAAAATGTTTATTTTTTGCATATTTACAGAATATGCATTTTACCATGGAATTTGAAGTATAAACTGAATTGCTAACAGAAATGTGAATTGTACCATTTCCATCCAATTGTATCTTTAACTTTCAGTTATGTTAATATAATGCAGAGTTCATGGTCCACATATATTGGATGTTAGAAAATTCAAGTAGTTTCGGATTGCAGAGGGATGATTGATTCCAGTCTAAATTTTTATGGTGAGCCATTTTGTCCAGCAGTAACTTGCCTTTAAATCCTGTGTTCTTAATTAATGTTGCCACCCTATGGCAAGTTTCAGATTAATTTTAATTAGTATCCACATTAGCTACAAACCCAAAAATATTGTGCAGCCAATAGTGATGAAGAAAACCATATTTTAAATATGTTGAATATTTCAGTTTAATTGATTTGTTACGGAGGAGGGGGTATGAAGTAATGGACCCTGTAAATGCAGTCTTTAGGAGTTGCTTGGATATTTCTAGTAATACAACCAAGGTATTTCTTAATACGGTGTGTGGAAAATACAGCCTCTGTGCCAGAAAGTCACCAAATTCATGTAGGTATTTTACTAGGGTGTCAATGGAAATTCAATGAATTTACAGGGTCTGTAGAAAGTTTACAATCAATCAGACATCTTTTGCCAGGTCTGTAGCAGTTAATGAGTACTCCTGTTACAGCTAGACTGAATTTAATTAACTAACTTTGAGCAAACATTACATTCATAGTTTCTTTCAAAGAGAATCACACTGCAAATATGTATTTAATGCCCGAAAAACAATTCTGCTAAATTGCTTGGCGATCACATTCCTCTACAAACATCAATATTTTTCATATGTGATTGGCATTTTTATTTTAAAATTCTATCCTGAAAAGCAAAGGATCAAAACTATTCTGATTAAATTAAACTGATGAGGAGTGACCATTTCCATTGTCCAGAGTTGCTTGAATTCAGCAAAGCAATCATAACAAATGATTTCCCCTTTTAAAATGGCTAATTTCAGTTTTCTCTCAAATGTGTAATCCTCAAGTGTACTGAACCATCTAGTAGTGTATTGTTGGAGAAATCAGTGTTGTAACATTGCATTCTTTCACCACCAGGGGGACACCAATGCTTCTCCTTCCTGCAGTACTGCCTGGGTAGGATAACATTACTGGCCGGCTTGTGACTTATAGCTGTGCTCAATAACTTTTAAATGAGTATATGCTACAAACAATGTCTTATTTATGCGCTGTATTTTATACTTAATCAGCTGATTTATTATTAATAGAAAGCAAGCTAGCAGGGTTGGAGTTTTTCAGTAAAATGTTTAGTCATCTTCTATCTAAAATTTACAAATAATTAAATCTCTGATTAAACATCTGAAAGGCTCTCAACTTTCAATAATGGATGGCTATGCACAAAATACATAACAGCTTAATCCTATGGTTCTTTTAACCAGATAGTATGTTTACTGTAAAATCCTTGTTTCAATAATTTAGCTTTTTTGTTTCGTGCTTTTTGGAAATCTTGAACCATCCTTTATGATGTTTGCCAATGTAATTGGTCAAAAATAATAGTGTAAAGTTCCACTATTTACAATTATAACCTAAAGGGCATTTGAGAATTCTAGAGGGGAGTGAGGAGAAGAATAGGATTTTGTAATGCTTAGTGACTGTTCTCTCAGCTAATGCTAGTTGATAAGAAAAGAAATAATAGAAATTGGATAAGTGAAGCATATGCCTAAATGAAAATTCCAGATGCAGCAAAGTGAGAAATATGCAGTGAGCACTTTAGTGAAATAAAATTGTAATTGAGATAGTCAAAGGCCACTATAATCGTGAAGTATTAAAAATAAGTTATAACAGAGTTTTTGACTGTTTTTAAATTTCCAAAAAATACAGTGGATTCCGGTTAATTGAGACACATCCAAACCAGTACATTTTGGTCCAATTAGGTGGCTGTCCCAATTAGCCGAAGATTCATGGAAATAGTTAAAGGGGTATATTTTTAAAAATAACTGAATAACAAATTATGTATTTAAATGAAATACAGAACAAGGTTCTACCAATACTACTGCAGTACTATAAAATTATTTTAGTTTCTAAAGCTTATCAACAGAGGAGTTCTAATGTATCATATTCTTTTGATTGTAAATGAACAAAATCAGTGCTGACACAGTGCAGATAATGGACTGCCTTCATACAATACTTTCGATTGCATCTTCCAAATCTGCATCTTCATTGTAACATTCAAGATGTTTGTAGATACCTTCAAATTCTTCATAGTTTCTAACTTGAAATAGTGAAATGGTTTCATTTTTACTCCTGGCTGTTTCTGACATCGGGCCTGAATGTTTGAAACCGCAGTGAGCTAAACCATTCTGAATTGACTTACTGATTATTTCTCTCCAAACATCAGTCACGAAAGTCACTGCTTTTTGAACACAGTGCACTCAACTGATGCTATTCAAAAATTGTTCGCTCAAAGCACAGTGTTGTGTCTACAGGCTACTAAGTGCGAACTGACCCTAGTTGGAAGCTGTTCAGTAACAGTCTCCTGTCCCGATTAAGCAGCATAGTATGAAAAATAAACAAGGAGAATCCCAGTAATTTTCACAAATAAGTGGCTGCCCCAATTAATCAATTGCCCAATTAAACAGAATCCACTGTATTTATTTCATCCTGGGAGGAATTGAGGTGTTTAAATAAATAAAACAAAAACATGCAAGCATGTAACCATTTGAATTGTGCTGTTTATTTTTTATTGTAATTTTTAATGCAACAGTTCAATCTAAACTTGGCAAATTCTGGTACAGCACAATTTTTGATCTAGTGAGAGTCTTGATGCTTACCAACAATGTCCAATAAAGTTGACTATCTGTCATTAATTGGAAATGCACAAATTTTAAAAAATGTTAATTATCCAGAAAATTTATAGGTCACCCACACTAATGAGGTGCCATTGTAACTAATGAAATAGACCAGCAAATTTAAAGAACCTCTGACACATAATAGTGTTAAATTCTGCAAGGATGCCCTAATTACTATGTGTTTGCATGTATGTGTGATTTGATACGTGCTTCATCTCCTCCCCTTTTATTTTCACTTACTATTTAACCAAAAATGATATTTAAAAGCTTTGTTCTAAATTATAACTGATGTTATTACCTGTACCCTCAATGTGCTGACTGTTGCTTGCATATAGTTCCATCTGCATCATCAGCCCTCTGGGATCTTGCTTACGTGGCCACTTTTCCTATGTGAATGTGGACGCAGTTGACAAGTTATTGAATGTGCAGGGAATATTACTTGAGCACGGTGATGTTTTTTCCTCCATGCCTTTCCATTCTTCTCACCAATCAGTATTCAAAATTTCTCATGGGATAGCACTTTGCAGTGGGAACCTTGCCTCAACTCTGCCTAGGGTAAAGCTGATTGTAGTATCAAAATTTTCTGCATTGTAGATCAGCTGAACTCCTGCCAATCAGTTTGGCTATGCACTCCACTAAGTACTACTTAGCCAGTAAACAACCAAATAAGTTTTAATTTCAGAATATATCAGTGGCTAAGGCTGGGGAAAAGACAGTGGTGTGGAGGTGTGAGTAATGAGCTTTCTAGGTGATCACTTTGCATTGACTCAGTCATGTTGAATTTTTGTTTTCTGGAAATATAAAAGAAAATATGGACTTTGTGATACTTGTATTATAAGTGGTGTAAAATTGACTTGTGGAACAGCATCATTAGGATCAAGCTTTCTTTAAAAACAATATTTTGACTAGTACAGGTTGCATAGTAACCAGTCGAGTTGGCAGAAGTTTGAACTCTGCCTGTTTTAGTTTTTTTGCATTCTGGTAATTTCTTTGTGAAAAGATGTCTTCTCTAATATAGATGATTATCCTGTACTCCATATTCTGATTTGTTTCATGGGTGATCTGAGACCTTTGTTGGTTTGCAAACATGATGAACTTTGTTAATTGTGTGACATAAGTATGTTGACTATCATTTCTGACATAATTGATAGTTTAATGAAGGCTTACCCTGCCATGTTTTAATTCTATGGACTAGAGACATATCAAGGTAGGATAAAGAAAGGAATTGAGAGCCGATGGTAAACAAATAAAATTGCAGAAGCTGGAATCTGAAACAATAGAAATGCTTTAAGAACTCAGCATTCAAATAGCATCGGGGAAACGGAAGCCAGCCAGCAGTTCAGGTCCTCAGTTCTAAGGAAGGATGGCTGACTGGTTTGTCATTCCACAGATGCTTCTTGAGTGCCAGAGCTCTTTTAACAATTCTGTTTTTGAATTGAGAGATAACTTTGACTTCACTCAAGTTGATTTTAATAATACCGCTAATTAGCAAAACAATTCTGTTGAATGTCATGATGTATGTTTTGTTTTACATTTCTTCTTGAATAATTTATTTCCATTATATCCATTGAGTTTGAAAACTAAGTTTTGGTAAAATTTGAAGCCCTTTCTTCCAAGTTATTTGGATTGTTTGAAGAATTGTATTGCTACCAGCAGTTTGCCTTCTAACATAAGTTTTAAGTTTTGCCTCAACGTTGTACAGATTGCTATCATAATAACAATTTAGATTTTGCAATCTCGTTCTCTTTGCTTAATTTTTGACAAACTTGTATTTAACAAAATTGGGGGGGGAATATTTGTGATAATCATGCTGGAAAACTAAAGCTGCACAGAAATCACTTGGTACTAGAAACATTCTAGGAATGTTTAACTTGGTTTCAAGGGTGTATAATCTTTATTTTCTGGTATGAGACTATTGAGTAAAATATGCCCAATATAAAGTCTGTAATCTTTGTTGCCTAAATTAAAATATCTCACTTGGTGCTATCTGCATATGTGGCACACCCTGGAGCCCTAGTTGAACACTGAAGAAGCTATGGAGGAGAAGGCACAATCTTGCACATCTCTGGTCTTGTCCAGCAATTTTCTTCTTTTTTCACGTGCTGTATAATTTTAATTTTACTCAGTGCAGTCTCTTTAAGCTTCCTAAACTGCATGCTGTATATCCATATGAGAAAGTTTCAGGATTTCTTGCTGTAGCTTGGCAATACATCTCATTCCCACCAATTTGATGTGTGTGTGTGTTGAAGGATTATGGGAAATTTCTGAAAATCTAATAGTATACTTGCCAAACCAGAATTGAGAAATTTTCCAGAAACTGAACTCCCATGCTTGGCATACAGATAATCATTTCCACAATTCAGTGGTCTGATGTGTGTCCATGTCATGATGTAATTTTAAAGTTGCAGCAGCAGGTCTTCAGATATCGATGAATCCTAGTGTGTGTCAGAATGTTGTGTATAATTTATCAGAAGTTGTCAATTGGACCAAGCCAGTATAAAAATACTTTTGTGTCATGCACAATCATGTGCATAAGAAAACTTGCATTTGACAACATCCAGTTGTTTTAAAGTGTTGATACCTAGCTAAATTACTCAATGTTCCCAATATTTATCTTGTTGCTGCAATTGGTTCAGATATTACATTAAATTAGATGGGCATCACTATTTTAACCTTTTCATAAACCATAGACTTCAAATGTATTTGCATTCTGGTATCTAATTCTCTGTGCTACACATAATTCTTACTGAAGATTCTGTGATCTAAGGCACAGCAGTGTCCTAATCTTGTTTATCCTATCCCTGTTTCTGGACTCATTAGTGTGGAGTGGCCCTAGCCTCTTAAATTGCATGTTCCTTCACTTAAAGTACAATTGGAGGGGGGAGTAAAACAACTTTGGGGAAAAAAAACCTTGGAAGAGAAATGCTGATATGACCATCTACCATTAAAAATGTTCTTTCAAAAATTGGAATGATTTTAGTTCTGGTACGCAATTGCTAAAACAATATTCAGTTGCCATATTGCCCTCTTGATTTGCAGGAAGAAGATGAAGTTCCAGATGATGAGACTCTGAATCAGATGATTGCTCGAAATGAAGAAGAATTTGAATTATTCATGGTAAGTGCATGCCAAACGTTATGTGGATTTTCTGGTGTAGTCTATTTTGTCATGTGCTTTGTTGATACCATTCTGGAGGAACGTGGTCTCATTTTTTTAACTGCATTGCATTTGTGGTTTTTAAATGACGATAAACTGAATCTGAATTACATCTGAAGTTAAAGTTATTTTTAATTTTCATGCATACAAGTTGGGATGTTTTGATGCATTGTACAAGACATTGGTGTGGCCATACTTGGAGTATATTGCACAATTTTGGCCACCTCGTTTATAGAATTGCTATCATTCAGCTGAAAAAGACCTCAAAAATATATTTGTGAGAATGTTGCCAGGATTTGAGAACCTGAGTTTTAGGGAGAGATTGGGCAGATTATGGTTTTATTCCTTGGAGCATAGGAATCTGAGGTATAATCTTATAAAAGTGTAGAAAATCATGAGTCTTAGATGCTATGAATGCATTTGGTCGCCTGCTCCTCCCCCAACTCTCCAGGAAAAGGAACCAGAAGCTCTAGGGCTTGGATTTAAGGTGAGAAAGGAAGGGTTTAACAGAGAACTGAGGGATGGCAACTACACACAGTAGGTAGTATGTACTGTATATGGAATGGATTGTCATAGAAAATGTTGAGATGGGTAAAAATTTAAAAAAATTAAAAGACATTTGTTAAGTATATGGATAGGAAGGGTTTAGAGAGATAGAGGTCCAAAATAAGCTAATGTGACTAGATTAGGTGGGCACGTTCATTGACATGGACAAGTTGGGCCATGTGGCCTGATATTCTGCTGTATTCCTCTATGACTCTGATTCTATAACAGAATGAGGCCTCCATTGGTTAGGGTTGACCATGGATATTGTGTCCCAGCTGTCTGGATATGCAAGCTAGTACAGTACAATGTGGAGAGCAAGCTGTTGCCCATGTAGCAAGCTCCCCGTCTCCGTGCATCTGATAAGAAATGGCACAGACTGGTACAGTTTGGCACAAGCAGTGTAGCAGAAGTTGCTGGTCGGCATTAAACTCAATGTAGGACTGTCTTATGCTCCAAGGGATGCCAGCTCCAGAATTTTCCCTTGTGGTTTACTCCTGAAGCCTTCCCCTTTAGTGCGTGTTGCCACAAGGCAGCAGAGATTTGAGGTCAAAGTTTTCCTTCTCCTAATTAAGCTACCCACCAAGGCTGATGAGCCCCATCAGCCCAAAGTGACTAATTTTAAGGTGCCACTAACCTGCCTTTGACCCTTCTCCTTTCAGTAAAAACTGTTCCACCGGACTTAGTAGCTAAGACACGTGAAGGGCAGTTGCTGGACATAGTTGCGAGAAGCTTTTTGAGGCACACGCGATTGGAGGCATTCATGTCAAAATATATCGGCACATGCAGTGGATTGTGGTTAATTGGACACATTGGGACCAGTACATTGGGCTGCCCCAATTAGCTGAAGTTTCATGAAAATAGTTAAAAAGGTATAAAAACAAAAACTAATTTTAGCTGAGTAACAAATTATGTATTTAAATGAAATACAGAACAAATTAGAACACTACAGTACTATAAAGCTCTATTAGTTCCTTGTAGTTATTGAAGGAGGAATTGTATTCTACCATGTTCTTTTGGTTGACTGTAGATGAACAGAATCAGTGCAAGCACCTAGTGCAGATAATGGACTCCCTTCATGTAATGCTTTTGGTGATTGCATCCTCCAAATCTTTACTTTCATTGTAATGTTCAAGGTGATTGTGGATACCTTCAAATTTTTCATAATTCCTAACTTGCTGAAGTAGTGAAATCATTTCATTTTCACTCCCATTTTTTTTTGCATCCCCAAAAGGAATTCCAGTTATTTTCTCAATTAGTTTTAGTTCTTTAAGAGTTGTCCCAAATAGTGGCTCGCCTGAAAACCCGATGGCCCAATTAACCAGAATCCTTTCGTCAGTGGTGTTCAGAAGTATAAACATGTTGTTGAAGAACCTAGAATTTTACAATTTTACTTACCGTAGATTCCGGACTACAGAGCGCACCTGATTAAAAGCCGCTGGCTCTAATTTTAGAAATAAAATCAATTTTTTAATTGTAAAGGCCGCACCGGATTTTAGGCCGCAGGTGTCCCACGTTGTAATATGAGATATTTACACAGAAAGATATTACACGTGAGGATTTTTTAACTTTTAATTAAATCCATATGGTAACAAAAACAAATACATATTGCAAATGCTTTTTTTCGAACCGTGCCCGTAACGTGGCTACTTTTAAATATACGTTGCGTATACTTCTTTACTGAACAACATTCCAATATCTCCTAACGACTGGTAAAAAATATATATACTGCAGCCTACCAGGAAAAGTTATTGATCGCCTTTAACTTAAAAGCAGCGTTCGCTCAGATCCAAAGCCGCTCGCGTAATGCGCTCCCCCCTCCTTTCCGTTTATCGCAAACCGGCGTTTTCCCACAAGACACCGCGAAACCGGGTGTGACGTCATAGCATCCCGCGATGTAGTACAGAAAACAAATATAGTTAAAACTCTTCTAACTTTAACTAGAAAATGAATTACTAAGCGAAAATATTATAAACTAAATAACTGCCATAAGGCAGCACAATGCTTCGAGTGTTTTCCATGTTGATGAGGGTGAGTACAAATGACTGATTTACAATAATTTAATTGTGAAAGTGCGCTTGATTTATCGTACAATTTCATTGGACCTCTGTGAACTACTCATCAATTTTATTGGTCTACTGTTATGAGGCAAAATGTTTACGAGGCGGCATGAAAAAAATCATGTATTAGCCGCTCCGGATTAAAGGCCGCAAAGTTCAAAGCTGTTCAAAATGTGGGAAAAAAGTAGCGGCTTAAAATCCGGAATCTACGGTAATTCCATTATGGTTACATTTTCCTGTTCTAGAATGTGCTATGTTTCTTTTAAATTTTGCTGGAGTTTGTAGCATTAATGTGTAGAACGGGAGAAGAAAAAGACATTTCCAAATATGCATTTAAAAAATGGAAAAAATATATCCCCAACAGAATTGTCATTTATTATCCATCCCTAATTGCCCCTGCTTGAGAAGACAGTTAGGAAACAACTGTTGGGAGGTTTGACATCACATATAGACGAGATTAGAAAAGGCTGCTAAGTTTCATTCCATAAGACATAGGAGCAGAATTAGGCCAGTCTGCTTCCCTAAAGGGCACTAGTGAAATATTGTACATTGAAAATTGCCAATGACATATCACTGTAATCTCCTCAATGAGTCATTAATTATTCAGTTTCTGGCAGCTATTTTGTTAACCTCCTTATCCAATATGCCCTTGTCTATTAGTTGGGAGATTACATAAATTCAGATATGAATGGTACCCAAGGTTCAGAGAACTGTCATGATTAATTTACTTATATTTTTAACAAAACACCTTGGTATGCTTTTGGAATTTCTTTTTGTTTTAGCTGTATTTGATTCTATTGTGAAATAGATGCAACTGAACCAGTTTTGCTTATTGTCAATGTAATGCAAGTCTACATCCCATCAGTCTTTAAAACAGCTTAAAACATACTGATGCATTTGAACTAAATTTACATGTTTGCATAAAACACAACAAAAATCAGTCTATTTCCTCCCAAAAGTGGTGCCATTTCAATTTGGTGACTGCAAAACAAAGTTTGGCTGCTTCTAAATTGGTGTCCAGAAGAATTGGTTTTAACCAATCAATGCGAATCAAATGCATGTTGAAAGAACAAAAAATGTATGCAGAAGTATTTAACTCCAAATATGGTATGTTTCAAGGAATAGAGAAAGTAGGCCATTTTCTTCATTTTTCATTCTTACCTTCAAATTTACCACAGCTCTAATTTTAATACTTACACCTAGTGTAAAATTTCTTGTTTTTAAATTAGTAGCAATTTGGTAGGAGGAATAAAGTTACAATTTATTTGTCAGTGACTATCCTCCTGACAGACTTATGCCTCATCCTAAAGCATTATATGCATCAACTAATTGCTTTTATTTAATTCATAATAAATGCACTGTGATTATAAAGGCATGATATTACCATGTCAACACCTTCTACCTTCTTAGCGCATGGATCTAGAGCGGCGAAGAGAAGACGCACGGAATCCAAAACGCAAGCCAAGACTGATGGAGGAAGATGATTTGCCATCATGGATTGTCAAAGATGATGCAGAAGTTGAAAGATTGACCTGTGAAGAGGAGGAGGAGAAGATGTTTGGGAGAGGTTCACGCATGCGCAGGGATGTGGACTACAGTGATGCCCTTACAGAAAAACAGTGGCTAAGGGTAGGTAACAATTATTGCTTGGTGTATTTGTATAGTTCAAAGAATCATCGTTTGTAAAGCAGAAAGATTTTAAAATTTGCTTATTTATCACATGTACATTGAAAAATACATTGTGTCAATAATAACCAATACAGTCCAAGGATGTGCTGGGGCTAGCGCACAAGTGTCACCGTACTTCCAGTGCCACAGCTTACTTTGGAATGTGGGAGAAGCGAGCACCCAGAAGAAACTCAATCACAGGGAGACTGTGCAAACTCCTTACAAACTATGGCAGCAATTGAACCCAGATCACTGACAGAGTGTTAAGCTAGCTGCTATGCAGCAGTGCTAAAGCAGCTATTGTATTACACTTGCCCTACTTAGATTTTAACTTTATCCTTGAGGATTTGAAGGTTGGAATAGATCTTTGTTAACTTCTAGAGGTGACTTTTTTGAGCATGTTTTTTGTAATTCATATGGTTAAATTAAAGCAAATATTTCCTGCAATGACTTCGCTGCCCATTTCTAAACCATTATTTTTGAAATTGCAAAAATTAATCCTTGGCCTTCTAGATGTAAAACTATGTGATCTCTTTGGCATATCCTTGGAAAATTTGTTAGATTCATCATATAAGCCGATAACATTAACCTGAAAGGCTGGATTAACTGGAGTTTTCCATGATCATCATATTGGCTTTCACTTATTCAGCATCTTGCACCAGGTGAACAGTAATTCACTCAAATATTGGGAAGATTGACCCACTGTCTTCATTTCTGCCAAAAAACCTCATTCCGTAGCCACAGTGCTCCTGCAATAGTACTGAATACCTGTACTTCAGAACTTTACGTGTTGTTGACCAAGTTGTGTCAGTACAGGTACATCTATCTGGTAATGTGGAAAATTACGCAGTTTTGTCCTGCCTGCAAGAAGCATGACAAATCCAACCTAGAGAATTAACAATGCAATTAGAGTGTTCCCAATCATCATGATCATCAGTGATGTTATCAAATGGTACTTTCTAGGCAACTATCTTGTCACAGAAGCTCAGTTTGAATTCCACTAAAATTACTTGGCTCCTGCCTTTGTTACAGCCTTGCTCCACACAGGACCACAGGAATCATAACTAGCGCAAAGAAAGATGGTTAAAGTAGTTTGAAATGAATCATGTCAGTCACAGGACACATCTGCAGGTGTTCCTCGGGCTAGTGTCTTTAGCTGCTTCATCGAGGACCTTTATTCATAAGTTCAGAAATAGGGGTGCTTGTTACTGATTGCAAAATGTTAGGATGATTACACAACCTTTCTCAACTCTTCAAATTAATGAAATAGTCCATGCCTCAGTCACAGCGAGACCTGGACAATATCTAAGCTGTGTCTGATAGGTGGCTAGTAATACTCCTATCACACAAGTGCCAGACTGATAATATCAAACAAAAGAAAATTCAGCTACCAATTCATGACAGTAAATGGTATTACCATTTAAGTTATAAGTTAGATATGGCCCTTGTGGCTAAAGGGATCAGGGGGTATGGAGAGAAAGCAGGTACAAGGTTCTGAGTTGGATGATCAGCCGTGATCATACTGAATGGCGGTGCAGGCTCGAAGGGCTGAATGGCCTACTCCTAAACCTATTTTCTATGTTTCTATCACTGAATCACCCACTACTAATAAACCATTGACCAAAAACTAATTTGAATAGCTATTTACATAATATGGCTACAGAGCAAATCAGAGGCTAGGAATCCTGTGCTGTCTAATTCACTAAAGGTTGAGTAAGATGGCACTGGTGATGTACAACAAACAGTCTAAACGCAAGCAATTTTACAATTTCATAAGGACTTGTCGAACTGGACTCAGGAATGCAGGTAAGCAGCTTGAAAGTCAGCTGTCACTGGAAGAGAGTGCCAGGTAAGACTTCATGCCAGACTAAAGCAACAGAGTATACAGCAACCTCACCCTAGCATATTGCTGGCTAATGTATAGTCACTGGAGAACAAGATAGAAGACTTAAGGGCAAGGTTGTTGTATCAGAAGGAAATGAGGGATTGCTGTGTTCTGTTTCATTAAGACGTTGCTCACCTTTGACACGCTGGACACCCAAGGGGGGTGAGCTCCACTTCATGGTAAACTCATCATGGTGCTCAGGTGTAGTGGTCTTGTCCCACTCTTGTTCTCCCAATCTGGAACCTCTAATGATTAAAGACTGGCTGTTCTATATACCAAGAAAGTTCCCTGTCATGATCCTAACTGTAGTTTACAATACCGCCAAAGGCAGATGTCAAGCAAGCACTCGATCTATTGAGTGCTATGATTAACAAGAAAAAGCCTACCTGATGTTTTTCACATTCTTGCCAGGGACTTCAGTTGGGCTAGTTTGAAGAAATCTCTGCCCAGTTACCATCAGTACATCATCTGCAGCAGCAGAAGACCTAACACTCTCAACCACTGCTACACTACCATCCCTAGACCACATTTCAGGAAGTCTGATCATCCAGCTATCTTCCTACTTGCATACAGGCAGAGACTAAAGAGCAAAGCATCAGAAGTAAGGACAACAAAGAAGTGGTCATAAGAGAGAGTGGGGTCTTCAGGACTTCAGTGTTTCTATCGTTCATTCTGTGAGGTTTCTTGTTCTGTGGATGTCTGTGAAGTGCAAATATCAGGTTATATTGTACACATACTCTAATAATAAATGAACACCTGAACCTTTTGAGTGGCTATGGCATTGCTTCGAGTCAGTGGACTGGGCCATTTTCAAGGATTAATCAGGGGACCCAAATGAATATGCCACATTTGTGACAGATTTTATAGAGACACTCATGGGCATCTGTGTTCCCACAGAATCATTCATAGTTGTTCCCAATCAGAAGCTCTATATTGACTGTTAGATCTGCAATCTGCTGAGGGCTAGATTGATGTTCAAGACTGGAGACCTAGGGAAGTACAAGAGGTCCAGGTGTGACATCCAGAAAGTATGACATGGAAAGTGGTAGTTCCAGACAAAACTTCAATCACAGAAGAATGCTCGACAGCTGTAGCAGGGCTTGAATGTCAAAGCAAAACAAGCAACGTAAATGACAACACAATTTCACCCCGGATGAGCTTAATACCTTTTACACTTGCTTTGACACCGAACGTTGAAGTCACGGGGTTGTTGTGGGCTGTAGGAGTTCCTGAAGGTGCTTCGGTCTCTGAGGTCGATGTAAGAGCCTCCTTCAAGAGGATGAACTCTTGGAAAGCATCTGCCCAGACAATGTACCTAGCTGATAATGGAAGACCTGTGCTAATCAACTGGCTGGAGTGTTTACTGATATCTTTAACCTCTTGCTTTGGCAGTCTGAGCAGGCTTTAATTATACTGGTGCCCAAGAAGAACATGGTAACCTGCCTCAATAAATATCATCTGGTAGCACTTGAATCCACTGTGATGAAATGCTTTTAGAAGTCTCATCAAGTTGTGCTTGAGTTGTCCTCCACTCTAATTTGCCTACCATCCCAACAGGTCAACAGCAGATGCCATTTCATTTAATCTTCACTCAGTTGGAACATCTTTGAGTAACTGGATCCGTGATTTTCTCACATGCCTACTTTATAGTTATGACTGTGTGGTTAAGTACAGTTCCAAAACCATGTATAACTTCACAGATAACAAAAGATAGTGATGAATTAAGGGATCGGAGGCAGTCAGTAACTTTAAATTCCTTGGCTTTATCATATCAGAGGTTCGCTCCTGGTTCCAGTGTGCAAGTGCACTTACAAAGAAGGCATGACAGAGCCTCTACTTTCTCAGAAGTTTGTGCAGATTCTGCATGCCATGTAAAACTCTGACAAACTTCCATAGATGCAAGTAGGCAGTATCCTGACTGGTCGCATCAGTGCCTGGTATGGAAAAGCCGACAAAAATGGTGGATACAGCCTAGTCCATCACAGGGAAAGTCCTTCCCTCTATTGAGCACATCTACAAAAAGCACTGTAACAAGAAAGCAACATCCATCAACAGGAACCCCACCCATGATTCAGGCTATGCTCTCTCCTCACTGCTGGAGTCAGGAAAGAGGTACAGGAGCCTTGGGTCCCATACCACCAGTTTCAGGAACCATTATTACCTTTCAGTCATAGGCTCTTGAACCAGTGTGGATAACTTCTCTCACCTCAACTCTGAACTGATTCCACAACCTATGATTTTCAAGAACTCTACATATCATATTCCCAGCTTTATTTACTTAGTTATTTGTTTTTATTTGCGATTTGTCTTGTGTGCTTACCCCACTGCTCTACTTGCATTACACTTATGACTGTGGCTAAGCACAGCTCCAATGCCATATTTAAGCTTGCTGACACGACCAATGTCATTGGCCAAATCAAAGGTGGTGATGAATCAGTATATAGGAGGGAGATTGAAAATCTGTTTGAGTGCTGCCACAGCAACAGCTTCACTCAATGCCAGCAAGACCAAAGAGGTGATTATTTACTTCAGGAGGAGGAAACCAGAGGTCCATGAGTCAGCCCTCATAGGGATATCAAAGGTGGAGAAGGTTGCAACATTAAATTCCTTGGTGTTATCATATCAGGGGACCTGTCCTGGGCCCAACATGTAAATGCAATTATGAAGAAAGCATGGCAGACCCTCTACTTCCTTAGAAGTTTGAAGATGTCATGCTGAATCTAATATTTTGACAAACTTCTATAGACGTGTGCTGGAGAGTAAATTGACTGGTTGTATCACAGCCTGGTATGGAAACACCAATGCCCCTGAACAGAAACTCCTACAAAAAGTAGTGGATACTGCCCAGTCCATCACAGGTAAAGCCTTCCTCACCATTGAACACATCTACACTGCCAGGTCAGGAACAGTTATTACCCTTCAACAATCAGGCTCTTGAACCAGTAGAATAACTTAATTCAACTTCACTTTCCCCATCACTGAACTGTTCCCACAACCTGCGAACTCACTTTCAAGAACTCTTCATCTCATGTGCTCACTATTTATTTGCAATTACCTTTTTTTTGTCTTTTGTATTCGCAGTTTGTTGCCTTTTGCATATTGGTTGTTTGTCTGCCTTGTGGGGATGGTCCTGACTTAAGTCCTTGACCAGATATCTGTAATGGCATTAAAATGCCAGTTTCACTCTTATTTCTTTTTCATATTTTCTTCGATCAGTATGTAGTTGTATCTAGTTCTGTTTTAGAGCTTTCCTGTGAAGACTTTTGAAGCTTTTCACATTTATTACTCTGTATTATTGTAAATTGGAACATCCCACCAAAATTTTCTCAGCTGACCAAATGCAGTTTTTCTGTGGGGTAATCCAGGTAATTGTTGAAGGTGAAAATTAGTTTCTGAGAATGATTCAAATCTGCTTTAAGCCTTTAGCAAATGTGGGATTCAAACAATAAAGGAAAAAACTGCTTTGGGTCATGTGAGAATCAGATATCTTTGATTCGAGGTAAAAAAAAATTGAAGAGATGTAGGAGTTTTCAATAAACCTTGCTTAAGCCAAAAAACTGACCTCTGGGAGGTATAGCGTAACTAATAATTTTCCCACTATACAGCTTAATAACTAAAAGTATTTTTTTTGAAGTAAATTAATTACCTTGTAAGCTGAAATTATCAGAAGCTTTATGAAGAGTTAGGTAATTATATATTTGGAGCATGAAGAATCTGTATTTCTGGTTTGTGCTTCCTGCATGGGTTCAGGGGTATGGAGTTTATAAATGCAGAGTAGGTAAATTAAATTTGTCATTTCTATTTACAACAGGCATTAAAGGATCAAATATTATTTGTAGTTTGACATTAATGGATATTCAATATACTTAAATCTAAAGTTTAAAACTGGGATTTTAACTTCTTTAGGCAATTGAAGATGGCAATTTAGAAGAAATGGAAGAGGAAATACGTCAGAAGAAAGCTAGGAAACGCAGAAGAAATGTGGATAAAGATTCATCAAAGGAGGATGGAAAAAAGAAGAAAAAGAGAGGCAGACCCCCAGCAGAAAAACTGTCTCCAAATCCACCTAGGATAACCAAGCAGATGAATGCAATCATTGATACAGTTATAAACTACAGAGACAGGTAAAATGAGTTGGACATTTTCATCCTTGCCTTCCCAATCAAGTATTTCATTTGCAGGTCCATTCCATTAGTCCAACTCTAGGCATTAAGATTTGTATTTCAGCAATTTCATCGAACTGTCCAATATCAGAAGTGTTATGATGAAACTCTTAAAATGTTAAACCAACATCAGAACCATTGGAATTGTAAAAGTGCATAAAATCATAAATAGCTTCTTCATAAAGATGTAAGGTTTGTTCTTGAGACAAGGTTGGTTAACCAAACCAGTCTTGAATGGTTTAACAATGAGGAAATAAAACAATGTCTGACTTCCTAATTACTGATGAGGCAGTGAGAACTTTCAACACAACAAATCACACTTAAAATTATTGTTTAAAGTGTTCAAATCCATTTCAATGATAGTTCTAGTCTGGTGTCAAATGGGAGAAAAGTAATGCTCAATTTAGGATGTTCAAAGGTTCAACATTGAAGTCCATTCCTATCAGCTGGGTATTGAGTTGCTGGTCATCTCTCCAGTACCAAGGCAATTAAATAGCAGCTCTTTTTGATTCTGACTGCCTACTTTTATATTATGCAAAATCAAAGCAGTGATTCTTCCTGATGTGAGTGTCTCCTCACATAAGTTTACTCATTGGAACCATTTAGAACCGCTTACTAAACCCCAAACTCCTGAATGATAAATCATTGATCTGTACCTAGCCCTATTTGCATTGGCAACATTTCTAATTTATGTGTATTTAAATCATATTGCCTTCTGTTGTCCAAGTCGATGAATGTAGAATATGGAGCATGGCCACAGGCACTTTGGCTTACGGTCTATGCCACCCATGATATCAATTTAAACAAATCACATCCTTTTTTCATTTTTCCTGTTTAAGTGCTGCTATTGTAACAGTATTTGAGACTGCATTTGTCTGATTTTATTTATTTATTGCTAGAGAACTAACAGCAATTACTTCTCTTCCCATATATGCACTATTAACTGTGGTTTCCCCTTACTATCTTCAATTATATTCTGCTACTTAGCAACAAAGAACAGATGTCAGGTGTCATATGCAGTTTAAAATATAGTGCACACTCATTTCAATGGTCAACTAACTTTTTTCATTTCCTTTTATGTTACAAAATGTTAAGAGACAGGTGAATATTGTTGCAATGTACAACCACATAAAAATAATTATGTTTGCGTTCTTTTCAGGCTGCCTCTACAAATGTATGTTGGGGTTGATGAATGTGTAGTATTAGTATAGAATTTGGGCCAATTTTTCCAGTTGTTACAGGAATAAGAAATACCCTGATTCTTTGTATTAGATTTTCCACGGTTATTGGTTCTTTTTAACAATTCACTGCAGTTGTATTTCAGTAATGGGTCCTTTGTTTATAATAATCCAAGGTTGCAGCCATAGTTAACTATTACGAAAAAAAGGCTCAAAATGTATGTCTTCACTATATACAGTGGATTATGGTTAACTGGGGCAACTTTTAAAGAACAAAAACTAATTGGGAAGATATGTGGGACACTGCTTTAGAGTGAACAGTTGCATTATTTGTGTGTGCTTATGTTATTCATTTGGACTGATGGACACCAAAAGGCTGTAATTTTTGACACTACTTCATGCAGGAAGGCAATGAAATTAGTCTATTATCAGCACTAGGTGTCTGTGCTGATTTTATTTATTTACAGTCAAAAGAACACAGTACTATACACTGGATGAATTCCTCTGTCAATAACTATTAGGAGCTTGTACACAGTGTTATAGTATTGTAGTCACAGTAGTAGTGTTCTAATTTGTATATAAATACACAATTTTGTTACTCAATTAAATGGTAGTTTCTCGTTTTTTTAATACTTTTTAAAACTATTTCTATGTAACTTTTGCTAATTCGGGCTGCCACTTAATTGGACCAAAATGTATTGGTCTCAGTATGTCTTAATTGGAATCCACTGTACAATGTTTTTTGCAATATGGGCATTGTATATGGCAAATTGTCTTTTCAGTCAAAAAGATAGCTTAGTATTGCTTTTACAATGATATTTTAATATAGTAATAGCTTTATAAAAATATAAATGAATATCAAAAATAGGCATATGGAATTTGAATTGACTTGAACTTCTTGTAAAATGATGGTGATATAGCACTGATCACCTGTTCTACCTTTGCCCTGAAATAGCTTGAACCGACAACTGAGTGAAGTCTTCATCCAGTTACCATCACGGAAGGAGTTGCCTGAATACTATGAGCTGATTCGAAAACCTGTGGATTTCAAAAAAATCAAGGTATAAACAGATCTGTAAAATTTGTTGTTTCATTCTCCATTTTGCAATAAATTGGTTTTTAAATACTAATTATAACCACATAACTTAAACTGACTTCAATCACCATTTTGCTCTAATGAATTAAAAGATGCAATTTTTGAACATTTCTTCATCTTCCTATGCCCTATAAGTAAAGAAGATCAATGAAAACTCAGTTGAGTACATCAAACTATATTTTTTAAAAGTATTTAAAGTGTCCCTGTAAACAAAGTAGCTAATTAAATGCTTTTTCCTAGAAAGAAGTTGAAATACTATATTTTATACTCCAGATAATCTTTTAAAACTTGGTGGATAATATTAGTTGCATTTTCTATCCACTCAAAAGTTGCATATTAACAGAAGCAATTCAAACCTGCCACAAACTAGCCAACTAACAGCCAACTTAATTCAGTCACAATATCAAAATCTTACACAAGGGTTCACACTGATTTTCTTGGATATACTTTATCTGAGACCACCACACAGCATTGCAGGGTTAAAGTGTAGCTCTGGGAAGCTACAAAATGGAATCTAGTCACTGTGCTGTCATGGCACCAGGTTGAATTTGGGCAAGAAGACTTGATGCCTACTGCATTTCTCCAGATGAAAATGAGCAATTAAACCACAATGGTGTGTTACCCTTTATCAAAAAGGGGTTAGGGTGCACTTTGTCACATCAAAACTCCAGTGCTGTTTTCAACTTTGGTCTCTATACCCAAGGAAGGAAATGCTAGATTTGGAGGCAGTGAAGTACAAAATCCTACAATGATGAATACCTGTGAAGACCAAGAGAGTAACTGGCTTATACACACTGGAGTTTATTTTATGGAACATTTAGGGTTCTGAGAGCAATTGATAATATATCTGCAGAGGTATTTCCCAGGCTGGAGAATCCAAAACAAAGGATGTGGTCACTGGATTATTTATTAGGCATTAAGGACAAATGAGTGAACCAAATTAGGAAAAACCCTATTTCACCTTATTCCTCCCCAGTCTGTTGGTATGGGTAACTATCAGAAAGTCTTGGTAAGGATGAGTCTTTTTAAGTTGATGGCTAATGTGGAGGTCATAGCCCTGGATGGTATTAAATTAATTCAGTGTCTTTGAAGCTGCACTTGTACAGATGGAATGGCAAGTGTGTTTATCAGACAGCAAAATACATATCCTCTGTCCTACCTGACCATTTAAATTCTAGTCAGTAGTGAGTCACAAGATGTTGATTGTAGGTGACTGTAGAAGGGCAGGTAAACCAACATCTAAGTGTCCTCAGCACTGATGTCTTAATTCATATATGTCAAACTCTAGGCCCGCGGGCCAAATCCGGCCCACGGTGGAATTATCTTTGGCCCGCGAGATAATATCTAATTACTATTAAAGCTGGCCCCAGTAATCGAAGCGCCTACGGTGTATGATATGGCTAATGCTGAGTTTATTCAGGTACCAGGTTTTCAGGGTTTTTAGTGTTTATTCGGCAGTCTTGCTCGGCAGTCTTCTTCATAAGAAACGGAATTTGTAAAGTGAAACACTTTGTAGTTATAGCAGAGACTGAGACACATAAGAGCAGGCTGAAAAAACGGAGGCAACGAAAGCTGCGTTCGCACGTGTCCGACTGATCCGGCCCGCATGAAGCCGCATTTTGCTCAATCAGGCCCGTGACCTAAAATGAGTTTGACACCCCTGTCTTAATTATTCAGTCTGATCGCTGGTCACTCGTTTTTCACAGCACCCAAACCCACATCCTAATAATCTCTTACTACAACAAAATCACATTTGTGAATTGAGTTCAGAACTCAATTCACAAATGTGGTTTTGTAGCAGGAAGAAATTATTAGGTAGCCAGAGGAAAAGATTCAACAATATACTCAGAGCCTCCTTGGAGGGAAATGTGCAATAACCACATTGAATCTTGAGAGTGCATTGCCCATGACCACGGTGAAGAAAGAGCATTCATACTGATATTGTGACCCCGAGCATTGAAAGAATGTAAAAGCCCTGCTTAAATGGTAGGAGTGAATCTCACAAACAACTCACTTGCCCATTTGTAAAAGAATACACAGTTCCCACATTGATCTCAGAACTCACAACAACTAAAATAGAAGCCAGCCATCCTTGATAGAAAGAAATAGAGAATGGTAATGCTTTTCTGTGTCTTGTTTGAACCTGGCCATTATCGGGCATTGCATGGGAATGAATTCTACTTCTCAGCTCTTGTCTGATCATGACCCTGGAAATGAGCATTGCACAATTATCAACAGATGTGCTTCTGACTTATTTGAAGGTTGAAGTTTTGGTTCCACCAGAATCACTCAGCTCGTAGACCTCATTACAACGTTGATCCAATTGTGGACAAAATAACTGAACTCCAGAGATGAGGCGACTGTCCTTGATGGCACAGCAGCAGTCCTCAATATTGAAGGCAGTTGAATTTGGGGTGGATTACCGAAAATGATGGGTGTGTTGCAATTGAATCTTTTCAACACCAGTCCATTGCTACAAGAGTTCTCAACAGTATTCAAGGTCCAATTTCAGCTTCAGTGATTTGTATCAATAGATCAGAAGAACATGTTCTCATGTTTGTATAGATTTCACTTCCATATCCTGATGAGTACTTGCCAGCATTTAGCATGATCTAAATAGTGTTTTGTCTTGAGCTGTGAAATCACAAGCAATATTTGTGCTACAAGAGTCTTAAATTCTCAAGACATTCAACTTTTATACCATGGCAAAACACAGCAGCATCAATATCCTAGATGGGATCCCTTTTGATGAAATGCTTAACCAGGCCACCAAAATACATACTGTAGCTACAAAGGCATTGAAGGACTCTGCTCCAGAAAGGCTGATGGAAGTCAGAGGTGTAATGGAATACTCTGCAGTTAACCTGGGTTTTGGTCACTGCTAAGGAAACATAGCCTCTGCCAAGACATAATTATTTCAAGTAGCATCATGTTTATAATTTAAACATATGCATCCTCCACCTCAAGCAAGCCATGATTATCTGTGGATACACTGCAACAACTTTAGGTCTTTTGGACAACACATCTCAAATTCTTTAACTTCAATATACAGTATAAAATAACCAACTCTGTCTACAGGTTATAAACACAAAGGCTTCAGCAGATGCTGGAAATCCAGAACAACACAAAATCCTGGAAGAACTCAGCAGTTCAGGTAGGATCTATGGAGGGGAATAAGCAGTCGATGTTTTGGGCCGACACCATTCATCAGTCCTGATGAAGGGTTTTTGCCAGAAACATTGACTGTTTATTCCCCTCCATAGATACTGCCTAATGTGCTGTGTTCCTCCAGCATATTTGTGTTGTTCTGGATTTCCAGCAATCCAGTAATCAATCCTCCAAACTTTTGATTTGTAAATATAATGTCGATAACTGCATTGTTGGTGAGTTAAGTTCTCAATTTCGGATAGCACTGAGAATGCCTTCAACAAATTAGCTGCTACAGTTCAAATCACTTTTTCCAGAGTTAATTAAATAATTTATGAATGGATATTTGTGTTCAATGTGTATATCCCTAGAGAATGAGGGAGGAAAAGTAGTTATAACCCAAAATCTAAGATTTAACATGACAAGCTGGAAGATTGAATAATCTACTAAATTGAATAAATTGTTGCTGAAAACATTACTGGGAAATCCACCAGATCATTATATGTAATTTAAATGAAATGCAACCTGATTCATTTAGGTCTTCTGGGAAACCTTGACTTCATTGTTTTACAGTTGTCTCATTCCCATGAATCAGTGATAACTGGCATTAAATTCTGCCTTACAAGAGTATATGAAAAAGAAGAAATTGACACTGGTGGATTGGTGAAATTTTCATTATGCCATGAAAATAAGGCAGATTTTGGAAGTTTGAACTGTAAATACGAAATTTAACTGTACATCAAATCTGTTGAATTTGTTTAGGACCGTATTCGCAACCATAAATACCGTAGTCTGGGAGATCTGGAGAAGGATGTAACACTGTTATGTCATAATGCTCAGACGTACAATCTAGAAGGATCACAGGTCTGTTTATTTACTTAATGTTGACTTTGTTGATTCTTTTATGACAAGAAATACATGTACAAAATGTGATTATTCTGTGATGATCAGAACTTCTGAAGGGACAGTTGGTTATTGGAATCCATCCCATGGAAGATGTGTAAGTAATTAATAAAAGTGACACTTTAAGCAATTATTAAATCTTATGATTTTCTTCCAAAACTGTTGTTAGCTGCAAGCATCTGGGAATGTATTTTTCTGGAGTAGTTACTGATTCACATTTGCTCTCATGTCTATATTTTAAAATTGAAGCAGTAAACTTGACTTGGAATTTAATTTACTGAAAGTCTGAACAGTAAGTAAATCAACACAAGTGACTTCTGCAAGATGGATTGATTGCATTTCTAGAAAATCCATAATGTTTTTTATAATGCAATGTAGCTTCATTTTTTTGGGCATCTAGAAATATGAGTAGGGGGCAGGGAGAGGTTGTTGATTTGTTTACATTTTTCACAAATTCATGAGAACAAATTTTATTATGAATTGCCACCCAATAATTTGAGATGCATGAATTCTAAAAGTGTGAGTTTCCATTACCTAAATGGTCATAAGGCAGGTATTGCCTGATGGCTGGTTTCACTTGATTGAAGAACTTCAACGCACAACGTAGGAGACTTGGTATGAGTTAACATTAAATTTAGATTAGCTTCTGTAATAAACTGTAAGGAATAAATAAGATTCCATTAGATAATGTGCAGGCTTCAGTTTCATTTCCAGTTGTGAGAATGCTTACCAGACATACGTGGGATACAGGAAGTGAAGAAGATACATAGCAAATCCAGATCATGCTGTATGTGATAGGGTTTATTTATGGACAGTATTTGTAATGCGGGTGGAGGGGAGGGTGACTATAGAGACATCAGTTTTAATTAACTGTTCTTAGTTTAAAAATAGATGTGGACAAAAATAAGTAGGATTCTGTTGAAACACAAACATGAATTTGTAGTTCTCTGATCTATTTTGTCGGGGTGGGGTGTTCACAAAGTTGCAATGGAGGTCCTTGGAGAGAGTAGGAAAATGTTTATAAGGTAGTATTCCATTTTGAACTTTTGGCCTATTGAGCTATTGTCAGACTCCCAACAAAGTAATCCTTTTTTTTGTGTTTCTCTCTTATTTTTTCTGAGCATGTTCTCTTTCAAATCCCCATCAGCACCTGATTCTCTTGACATTCAACCTGCAGTAGTCAGGTAACCAAGTAGCCTTTTACTTTTTAGAAACAGCACATGCTCACAGAGATAATGTGCAAATTCTACACTAACAGCACCTGAGTTCAGGATGAAACACAGGCTGCTCTAATTATTCATATTGTGTAGCAGTGTTCACTGTTGTGCAAAAACACTGGGATAATTTACTACATTAAAGCTGTTATATAAAGGTATGATTACTATATTTTTCATTTGCCACCAACATCATAAATTTTTTAAATAAATATTTGAACTACCCTATATCAAAGAATTGACTAGGACTTACCGACCTATATCGACTGAATATTTCTGTAAGCTTTTTACCAACCTGAAAGTGGCACGACCAAAATACAATTAAAATAATGCTTAGTGGGAATATTTTTAAATCTGTATCTGATTTTTTGATTGCCCAAGGTATTAAACAGTATAGAGAAATGATGAATATTTGAGGTAAGGTCATGATTTTATCAGTCTTAATCAAATGGCAGAGTAGGCTGCAAGCTCTTTTTAAAAAAAAAACTTACAAAATATTCCCTATGTTTCTAGAACCTAAAGGTTATCTGTTCATTGCAGCATCGAAAGAATGATGCACTGTTGAAAGTACAGATAAGGTTATTAACCAGCTGAGTTTAAGGAAAGCTATAAGATTGCTTAAATAGCATGGAAATTCTTCCACTGCTATGATCTATTTTATTCCTTTACCAACTAAAAATCAAAAAATATTGCTAATTTATTGAACTACTCTTAATAGAAATCTGCTGTGTTTGGCAATGTCTGCTTTCTATATATTACTTTGTCATAGAACCATAGAACATTACAGCACCGAAACAGGTCTTTTGGCCCTTCTTGGCTGTGCTGAATCATTTTTCTGCCTGGTCCCACTGACCTGCACCTGGACCATATCCCTCCGTACCCTCTCTCATCCATGTACCTGTCCAAGTTTTTCTTAAATGTTAAAAGTGAGCCTGCATTTACCACTTCATCTGGCAGCTCTTTCCACACTCCCACCACGCTCTGTGTGAAAAAGCCCCCCCCAATGTTCCCTTTAAACTTTTCCCCCTTCACCCTTAACCCATGTCCTCTGGTATTTTTCTCCCCTAGCCTCAGTGGAAAAAGCCTGCTTGCATTCACTCTGTCTCTACCCATCATAATTTTATATACCTCTATCAAGTCTCCCCTCATTCTTCTACGCTCCAGGGAATAAAGTCCTCACCTATTCAACCTTCCTCGGTAACTCAGTTTCTCAAGTCCCGACAACATCCTTGTAAACCTTCTGGGCACTCTTTCAACCTTATTTATATCCTTCCTGTAATTCGGTGACCAAAACTGCACACAATACTCCAAATTCAGCCTCACCAATGCCTTATACAACCTCACCATAACATTCCAACTCTTACTCAATGCTTTGATTTATAAAGGCTAATGTACCAAAAGCTCTCTTTACTACCATATCTACCAGTGACGCCACTTTTAGGGAATTTTCTATCTGTATTCCTAGATCCCTCTGTTCTATTGCACTCCTCAGTGCCCTACCATTTACCTTGTATGTTCTGCCTTGGTTTTTCCTTCCAAAGTGCAATACCTCACACTTGTCTGTATTAAACTCCATCTGCCATTTTTAGCCCATTTTTCCAGCTGGTCCAGATCCCTGTGCAAGCTTTGAAAACCTTCCTCACGGTCCACTACATCTCCAATCTTTGTATCATCAGAAAATTTGCTGATCCAATTTACCACATTATCATCCAGATCATTGATATAGGTGACAAATAACAATGGACCCAGCACTGATCCCTGTGGCACACCACTAGTCACAGGCATCCACTCAGAGGAGCAATCCTCCACTACCACTCTCTGACTTCTCCCATTGAGCCAATGTCTAATCCAATTTACTACCTCACCATGTATACCTAGCGACTGAATCTTCCTAACTAACCTCCCATGCGGGACCGTGTCTAAGGCCTTACTGAAGTCCGTGTAGACAACATCCACTGCCTTCCCTTAGAAACATAGAAACATAGAAAGTAGTTGCTTAAGATGAAAAAATTTCAAATTGATAAACAATTTGAAAACTAGTTAGCATGTCAACGCAGCCAACCAGAGAGGCATCCTTTCCCAGCAGACATAGAAACATAGAAAACAGGTGCAGGAGTAGGCCATTCGGCCCTTCGAGCCTGCACCGCCATTCAGTATGATCATGGCTGATCATCCAACTCAGAACTCTGTACCTGCTTTCTCTCCATACCCCGATCCCTTTAGCCACAAGGGCCATATCTAACTTCCTCCTAAATATAGCCAATGAACCGGCCTCAACTGTTTCCTGTGGCAGAGAATTCCACAGATTCATCACTCTCTGTGTGAAGAAGTTTTTCCTCATCTTGGTCCTAAAAGGCTTCCCCTTTATCCTTAAACTGTGACCCCTCGTACTGGACTCCCCCAACATCGGAAACAATCTTCCTGCATCTAGCCTGTCCAAACCCTTTAGAATTTTATATGTTTCAATAAGATCCCCCCTCAATCTTCTAAATTTCATTGAGTATAAGCCTAGTCGATCCAGTCTTTCTTCATATGAAAGTCCTGCCATCCCAGGAATCAATCTGGTGAACCTTCTTCGTACTCCCTCTATGGCAAGAATGTCTTTCCTCAGATTAGGGGACCAAAACTGCACACAATACTCCAGCTGTGGTCTCACCAAGGCCTTGTACAACTGCAGTAGAACCTCCCTGCTCCTGTACTCGAATCCTCTTGCTATGAATGCCAACATACCATTTGCCTTTTTCACCGCCTGCTGTACCTGCATGCACACTTTCAATGACTGGTGTACAATGACATCCAGGTCTCATTGCACCTCCCCTTTTCCTAATCGGCCACCATTCAGATAATAATCTGTTTTCCTGTTCTTGCAACCAAAGTGGATAACCTCACATTTATCCACATTAAATTGCATCTGCCATGAATTTGCCCACTCACCTAACCTATCCAAGTCACCCTGCATCCTCTTAGCATCCTCCTCACAGCTAACACCGCCACCCAGCTTCGTGTCATCCACTTTCTTGATTCCTTCATCCACTTTCCGTGTAACCTCCTCGAAAAACTCTTAATAGATTTATTAAACATGACCTACCATGCACAAAGCCCTGTTGTCTCTCCCTAATAAGTCCCTGTCTATCTAAATACATGTAGATCTATCTTTAGTACTCCTTCCAATAATTTACCTACTACCAACATCAAACTTACTGGCCTATAATTTCCCGGATTACTTTAAGAGCCTTTTTTAAACAATGGAACAACATGACCTATCCTACAATCCTCCGGCACCTCACCTGTAGATACCGACATTTAAAATATATCTGCCAGGGCCTCTGCAATTTCAAAACTAGTCTCCTTCAAGGTCCGAGGGAATACCCTGTCAGTTCCTGGGGATTTATCTACTCTGATTTTCCTCAAGATAGCAAGCACCTCCTCCTCTTCAATCTGTATAGGTTCCATGACCTCACTACTTGCTTGCCTTATTTCCATTGACTCCATGCCAGTTTCCTTAGTAAATACAGATGCAAAAAACCCATTTAAGATCTCCCCCATTTCTTTTGGTTCCATACATAGCTGACCACTCTGATCTTCGAGAGGACCAATTTTATCCCTTATTATCCTTTTGCTCTTAATATACCTTTGGATTATCCTTTACCTTGACTGCCAACGCTACCTCATGTCTTCTTTTAGCCCTCCTGATTTCTTTATTAAGTTGTTTTTTGCACTTTTTATACTCAAGTATCTTATTTGCTCCATTTCCTATACATGTCATACATCTCTCTCTTCTTCTGTATCAGTGTTCCAATATCCCTAGAGAACCAAGATTCCTTATCCTTATTTACTTTGCCTTTAATCCTGACAGGAACATACAAACTCTGCACTCTCAAAATTTCTCCTTTGAAGGCCTCCCACCTACCAACGACATCCTTACCAGAGAACAACCTGTCCCAATCCACGCTTTTTAAATCCTTTCTCATTTCTTCAAATATGGCCTTTTTCCAGTTTTGAACCTCAACCCAAGGACCAGATTTATCTTTTTCCATGATCAAGTTGAAACTAATGGCGTTGTGATCACTGGAACCGAAGTGTTCCCCTACACACACTTCTGTCACCTGTCCTAACTTGTTTCCTAATAGGAGATCTAATATTGCATCCTCTCTAGTCGGTACCTCTATATATTGATTTAGAAAACTTTCCTGGACACATTTTACAAATTCTAATCTATCTAGACCTTTTATCATTATGGGAGTCCCAATCAATATATGGAAAATTAAAATCCCTTACTATCACAACTTTGTTTCCTGCAGTTGTCTGCTATCTCTCTGCAGATTTGCTCCTCCAGTTCTCACTACTGGGTGGTCTATAATACAACTCCATTAATGTGGTCATACCTTTCCTGTTTCTCAGCTCCACCCATGTGGAGTGTTTTGCCTGAGCACTGCTGTAACATTTTCCCCGACTAGCAATGCCAACCCCCACCCTTCATCCCTCTGTCTCTATCATGTCTGAAACATCGGAACCCTGGAACATTAAGCTGCCAGTCCTGCCCCTCCTGTAGCCAAGTTTTTCTAATGGATACAATGTCATAATTCCACGAGTCAATCCACGCCCTCAGCTCGTCAGCCTTCCCCACAATACTCCTCGCATTGAAATATTAATATTTTAAGGTCATGTACTGTATCAATGCAAACTAATTCTTTCTTTGAATATAATCTTGTACTTCTCCTTGGACCCCTGGTTTGTGTGCTCACACTTGTAAAAAATGTGTTAATGCATTGAGAGTTTGAGATAACTGCTCTTTAAGAAATACCACTTCAGAGTTGCAGAGTTTAGTGTAGAAACATTTCATACAATGCACACATCAAATTTAGATCAAGTTCAAGAATTTGTGACAAGTCAATCAACCTTAAGATCAAAAGTTAGATACTTACATGATCTGGTTTCTCCAATTTTTGCAATATACCTTTTGCTCTTCCTATATCCCAGATATGTCTGGAAAGCATTCTCACAACTGGGGACTGCACATTGGATAATGGAATCTTATTTATTCCTTACATTTTATTATAAAAGGTAATCTAAATTTAATGTTAATTCATACCAAGTCTCTTACGTTGTGTGTTGAAGTTCTTCAATAAAGTGAAACCAGCTATCAGGCGATGCCTGCCTTATGGCTATTTGGGTAATGGAAACTCACGCTTGTAGAATTACTGCAAGGATTTTATTAATATTTGAACAAATTAACTTGAAACCGTCTTTGTAATTCATAATTGGAAACACTATAATATCATGCAGTTTTTGAAACACTACATTATATTTTGTTTCAGCAGAATTGTTTAAAAACCTGTCATACTACAGGTTTACTGAAATTCAAAATACATGATAGCAGTTGTAATTGTTGATGGGTAATGTTACTCCTGTTTAAACTTTTGTCTTATTGCAGATTTACGAAGATTCCATTGTTCTTCAATCAGTGTTTAAAAGTGCAAGGCAGAAGATCGCTAAAGAAGAGGAAAGTGAGGAGGAAAGTAATGATGATGAGGATGAGGAGGAGGAATCAGGATCTGAGAGTGAGCTTGAATTTTTATCTTGAACTGGTGTTAAGTTTACTTTTAGTGAACTTAACAATCAGATTGTGCTTGCCTATGGCTGTCTGTTCCATAGGAATATCATCTACACTTCATTTGCAGGTTTGCCTCTCTCCTCTACAATGCAGATGAGTTGGTTAGAAGATGACACTTCTGGCCTCACTCTCACTCTCTGTTACTTAATCCATCAGCAGAACATCTGGCCCAACTGATCTGTTGGGCCAGATGTATTTGATATCTGGCCCTTCAGCTTTATTCCAGGGATGAGAAAAGCATTGTAGCCCCATACATTTTCTGGGGTCACTGACTTTTCTTAACAAATGTAAGTCGTTTGTTTAATTTTCTTTGATTTTAATTCATTTCCAGTGTTCATTTTTAAGTTAAACATTATTTTTAGTTCAATTATTTATATCGCTTTGAATTGTTTTTAAATGCTTTTGATTTATAAAAGATATTTAACGGTAGTTTAAAGGCCTTTGACAACAACAAGTTGCTGAAAGGTCATCAGGGTTGCTCACATGAGGTTCAGTTTCTTTTCACAACCAGTTGATTTCATTGGCTGGTGTGACAAAAGTCTTGGAGGCAATTTGGTGCGTGGTGGTGCTGACTGACCATCAGTTGATAGAATTTACAGAATGGTTAAAATACCGGAGGCTGCCATTTAGCCCATGAGGTCTACACCAAATCTATTTAAGATCATTCAGATTATTACCACCACTCATCCCTCTGCCAAAACTACAACTGAATCTGTCTCCTCTACTCCCTGGACAGAATGTCCATAACCTAAACAATTCCTATGTGATGGTGTGTTGGGGGGGGGGGGGGGGGAATCCTCTAGTTTTATTTGGATCTTCTGCCATCACATTAATTTTGTGTCTGTAGTGCTTGATCTGCCAAGCCTCTCCTTCCCTAGAGTGTTGCACCCATAATCATGCATAGCCTGAACCAGTAGTTCATAGAGGTTTATGAGCACAGTAAGAGTGAGGTAATCTGAATGAACATGAGGCTCCTCCTGGCTGTATTTTCTATTAAGTATACAGTACATATATTGTTGTGAGTGCCATTGAGTTGTTGACTCATGGCAACCCTATACAGAGTGTAGTTGTCCATAGGGTTTTCATGTGAAGATATAGAAGTAGATTGCCAGGCCTTTCATCAACAGTACATATAAAACCATAGATAATTCAGTTTTTTTTTTAGCCCCCTTTAGAATTGTGCTCTCTAATTCATTGTGACTCTTCTCAATCTTTTCACCAAAAATTGATATTGACGATTTAACATTTCCAGCAGTAAGTTTTATCTCTCATCTTCCTGCCCATTTCAAGAACCTGCCCCTATCCTCTCCATAGTACATCACCCCTGAATGGTACATCGAATAGAAATGCTGATACAAAGTTGTAAGCTTCGATCAATCCCTTATTATCTAATCTCAGCTAGTAATGATCACAATTCATTACCAGTTTTTAAAGGTAACCCAAACACCTAGATGTCACACTAGATACCTATGTGTTAACTAATAATTGTCATTTCAGAAGTAGGTGATACTACCTTTGGGAAGTGCCATATCAGATGCATGTTGTAGGTTCTTCAGCTTGGTACTTACAGACTTCCAATGAACCCTTTGAAATTACTCATGAAAGACTGCCACACAAACTTGAGCCCATAACTATACTAGGTGAAATTTATCGAGCATCTAGTGAGTAGTTTAAAGGAAAGTAAGCTTAGTTGGGGACACATACCAATTGGGTGTTTTCAAGGTATTAATACTGCTAGCTGGATTAAGAAATTTAAAAGTAGTTGTTTGAAATCTCAGATGATTATGGCTTAGGACGTGATGCAGAAAAGGGCTCAAGGTTAATCTTAATGATAATGGGTGGTATATCATTGATAAGTAGGTTGTGAGCAGTTGCTTTTGACATTGAAAGCTTTCTTCCCAGTTATCTCCATGCCATAGGATCTTGGTTATTATGCCTCAATATATTGAGCAACCTGTTGGCTGGTAACAGCCTGAACCAAGATAAATAATCTGAGAGACATAGTTTTGCATTTTCAAATCTTAAGTTGTGATGTTGATATGTCTTATTTTTAACATCATACAGTGAAGTCAGGTCAAAAACCAAATATTGTTTCCAACAGCAGTTGGTCGGCTCTTTTTAATTGATGTTTCTATTCAAGTTATTTGCTATCCACTTCCAGCACTACTAATTCTGACGTCAGAACAGTCTGATCTCAAACCAAAATGTTTAGCCAACATGGTTTTATACTTGGGCAGAGTTCTATTAAATAAGCAGTGTAGCCCATTCATTAATGTTTATACAAAATATCTAAAAGTGATCTAGCTTGCAGAAAACTGAAATTTTACAAATTAATAGAAATGCTCTGTTGTCAATAATAGAATATAACTCAATGTCCTATTGCTGTAAAAAGCACCTTGGTCATCCTTATCCCTTCATAACCCTGATTTCTCCAAGTTCCAAGAAATTTCAGTAATGTAGAGTACTTCAGGTCTCATAATTGGACAGATTAGATTTGTCTCTCTTTCAAGGTAGGAAGGGTAAATTTAATTGAAATAGTAATAGCTTTTCATGTAGATTGCTGTGAAAATCAAACATCTGCATTGAATAGAGCTCCAGAGTTGTATTACAAAGCATCTTCTGTCCTTGTTACATGAAACAGAGCAATATGTTTTCAAAAATCTTTAGTATTTAATTTAAATTGTCTTGCTCAGCTCATTGAGTACTATTTGGGAAATAAAGCTGAGAACATCTTTAAGTCATGTGTGCATATTATTTATTAAACACTTTAATAAAAATAGACTGGAATTTCAAGAATAAATATAATTTTCTGTATAATGCAGCAAAATCAGTCAAAGTTAAAATAAAACTTGGTCGAAAGGACAGTGACAAAAGTCGTGAGAAAGGAAAAAGTAGGAAACGGCTGGTTCGTACTAAAATCAAGCCCGTCATTAGTGATGATGACAGTGATGATGACCAAGATAACAATGTAAGTTTTCGATTAAGGTGATTTATTATTGTAGAATTTCGCTTGAAAGGCATTTTGAAATTTAGAAATGTTCACTGTGCAAACTATTTATATATAATCTAGGTATCTTCAGTTGAGCCATTACAAAATGACCACTAAGATCATTTACTCCATAAAAGGTTTTCTTTGATGGTGTCTGTCTGCTTGGTATATTTATTTTTTTTCTCTGTTATCATGCTCTTCCCACCCCCACCCATTCACAGTCCGTTGTCAAAATTTGTAAATTAAGTGATTCCATTTTTTACAATTGCATTGAAGCATCTGACTTGAAAACGTATACTGTACAGCTTGAGCTGTTGCACATGACTTGAGTCCATTGTTGTGTATTGTTAAAGTCAAGTTTTCTTTAATATTCCCATCATTGGAGGCTTGAACAAATAATGGCACATCCTAAAACAATAACTATTTTTGGATTATTAGCAATGAGGATTACATTTAATAAAGTGGCTTTAATTTTTTGTTATTTAAAAAAGTGAGGAAAATTTATATTAGCTTTAGAAGTAGATACCAAAATGTCCTTTTCAGTATTTTTTTAAACTGGTCCTGGATTCACAGGCTGCAAATGAGGCATTGGTGACATCAATTGAATTTGCATTCTGTTGGAATTTAGGCTGTAAAAGAGCAGTTGTTTCGAGAAAGGTTTGGATCCTCTATTAAGATTGGCCTTCCTCCTGGCAGAACAATGTGTCAGATTTTTCTGCCAGAATGTGCTTGTAGATACTGTCAAGGTCACAACTTTTTAGAAAGGATAGATGTTATAATTTGTCTGTGTACATGTTTTACTCCCTCTGTGTATTTCCAAAGTGTCGTGCATAACAGTGTGATGGTAATAATATAAGAACCAACTCATGGTCATAAGGACACGAATTGCAACTTATAAAGCGGCAAAATATTAACACTGCTATCAGTAATCCAGGTTTCTCCACATCATATTTGGGAAACGACTGTACTAATCTACCACAAGCTGAAAATGCTGTCTGATCAGGCAACATCAGTGCAGAAAGAAATGGAATTAACTTATCAGTTCAAGGTTAAGATCTAGTCACATTGAATGAAAGAAATGTATTCATTTATTTTTTTAAATTCAACAAGACTAAAATAATCAAAAGCTCCTATTCTATCACCTTTGTGGAAGGTTTCATCTTTGAAAATAGCTTGTCTTTCCTATAATTCTGAACTATAAATATTCTGGTAAAAAGATATTCAGTAATTTGCTTTTCTTAGATGTAATGAATTTTAACATCTCAATTCTTTTAAAACATTCTACTACAATTTGACTTAAGCAGCAATGAAGCATTTTATGAATAATTTGGGATGGAAACTATATTGCTAACTAAGTCTCTTTAAAGACTTGAGCACACTTTGATATTCTGATGATCTCAGAAGTTGCATGTATTTTTTTTAAATCAGATGAATATTATGCCAAATGTGTCAAGATTAATCTGATATACAAGTGTTTTCAATTGTATGAAAATGTAAAACTCAGTCTTTTTTTTTCTTCCTCAGGACCAATCTGATATCAGTGGAAGTGAAGATGAATGAACTAATAACAAGAATGTGAATTGCTTCATGGACAAATCTTTGTTTCAGTAACTTTACCAACTGTTTTGTTGCACAGCTAATTATAATTTCTCCTTCCCTACTTCTCCCTTCCTCGGATTGTCTTTTTTACTGAAAAGTAAATCTGTTAGTAGAACAGTATATAATCTTTAGTTTTATGTAAGCATGACTGCAGTAAATGATTTCATAGCTATTCATCTGTTTGCATCACCATATATTTGCTTTAAGCTTGTCAAAAATGAGTAAAAATTGCTTTTGAATTGTATCAGTTTATATATACAGTATATATACATTAAAATGACAGTTTTGTTGTCCTGAAGGTCAATGTCTCCACAGCTTTAAATTCTGACAAATATAATTCAAGTGGAAAATTTGTTTCATATGCACATCCCTTTTTAGTTTAATTTGTTTTGAAAATATTGTTTTGCAACCAGTGCTGGTAATAAGCTTTTCCTTAAGTGTACTTAATTCTTGCTTTCTTTGCACAATGTCTTTGGTGTAACTGATTGCCCAAGGCAAATAAAATCTAATTCAGTTGTAAAGAGTAAACTTTTTTTGTCTGTGTTTATTTAAGCACTAATTAAGAATTTAGCAAGATTAGGAAACTTCATGAGGAATCCTGAAATGTTATTTATATTGCCACTATTGAGCTCAAGATTAAAGGTCATCCTATGAAAAAATTGTAAAGATGTATTTTGTGACTTCCTTGTGAATTATTTTTAGGCTTTGTGTAAAAAGTTACACAGAATTAATGTATCGTGTAACATATTGAAGTATGTGGAAATGGGTGGCAGTTCAACCACATTCTTACATCTGGATGGCATTGTGACAGTTCTACTTGTGGGAAATGAAATTCAGCTTTTCTTAAATATGACACTGATCTCTATGATGTACTCAGTTACAGGAAACTTCACTTGTCTTGAGTCTTTGATGCCTGTTCTTCATTATCAGAAAAAAATAGAGCAGATCACTTTTCCACTTGAACTCAAAAAGACCCTCTTTTTTTAAAATACAACTTTGAACAGTTATTTAGGAAAGAACCTTGACGATACTAAAATTAAATGTAGCTTGAATGCATGAGGGGTGATGGTACATTTATGGGGATTTTTTTAATAGTTTGAATTCAAATTGTGGTTATAATTTTATTTTGTTATTGGTTTCCTTGCATTTTCTCATTGTAATTGCTTGTGAAAGTTTTGATCTATCAATATGTCAGAGAAGTGTATTTTAAACTTGCCAATAAAAATAATAAATCTACAAAATGTCATGCAGCATTTTTAATATTTATATAATTTAAGAATATTATGTTTTTTCAGTATTGTAATTATTTGTCTTGAATACACTCCACTCACTGTCTTTTGTTTTTATACATTAGGGATTTTGAACACCTGATACATAGCTGTTTTTTTATTTCACTTGGAATTAATCACAAGTATTAAGCTAAAAAGCATATCTGGAAATACATGGATTTTGGCTGCCAGTGACTAGTGGTGTTCCTCAGGGGTCAGTTTTGGGACCACTGCTTTTCACATTGTTTGTCATTGATTTGGATAATGGAATTGATGGCTTTGTGGCAAGGTTTGTGGATTATATGAAGATAGTTGGAGGGGTAGGTAGTGCCGTGGAAGCAATGCAATTGCAGCAGGACTTGGACAAAGTGGAAGAATGAGCAAAAAAAGTGGCAGGTGGAATACAGTGTTAGGAAATCTATGATAATGCATTTTAGTAAAATGAACAATAGTGCAGACTATTATTTAAATAGAGAGAAGGTGCAAACATCAGAGGAACAGAGGGGCTTGGAATCCTGGTGCAAAACTCCCAGGAGGTTAATTTACACATTGAGTCTGGTAAAGAAGGCAAATGCAATGTTGGCATTTATTTCAAGGGGGAATAGAATATAAAAGCAAGGAGATAATGTTGAGGCTTTATGAGACACAGGCCGCACGGAGTATTGTCAACGGTTTTGGGGCCCATATCTCAGAAAAGGTGTGATGTCATTAGACAGGGTTCAGAAGGGGAATGAAGGGGTTAACATACGAAAGCATTTGGCCGCTTTGGGCCTGTACTCACTGGAATTTAGCATTGGGGGGGGGGGGGGGGGGAGTTTAGAAGATCTCATTGAAACCTACCGAACATTGTAAAGACTAGATAGGGTGGATGTGGAGAGGATGTTCACTGTGGTGGGGGTATACAGAACTAAAGAACACAGTCTCAAACTTGAGGGGTGACCTTTTGGAACGGGTAAGGAGGAACTTTTTTAAACTGAGTAATGAATCTGTGGGATGCTCTGCCATAGACTGCAGTGGAGGCCAAGTCTATGATTATATTTAAGGCGGAAGTTGCTGATCGGTCAGGGCATCAGAGGGAATGGGATTGAGTGGGATCCAGGATCAGCCATGCTGGAATAGTGAAACAGACTCAACAGACTGAATGGCCTAATTTTGCTCCTGTGTCTTATGACTATGAACCTGTTTTGTACAGTCAAGACAATGTATTTAGTTCAACCAATCATGCAAATATTCCAAAACTATTTGTTTAAAAATGTAGTGTGGCTCATTTTCCTTGACCTTCATTTCTGTATTTGTAGGTTTACTAAATTTTTTTGTTAGAGATTAGAATAGTGCAGCAAAGGCAGGTTGGTCTTGCAGATATGTAGGAGCTATCTTCTAGTATGCTTTGAGTCAGCTGTGTCTTGGAGCTTGGCCTCTGAACATGGTTATCTGTATATTGCCAGAGATGGAGGACCTTCATTGCTGCCCTAAACACCAGCGGTGTAACGGGCAGTAACTAACTGCATATTGCAGCTCGGCCTTCATTCTGGATTGTGGTCACTGAACATCAAATAGGTTCTCCTTAATTCTGAAAATTATCCTTACTCTTGCATGGGAAGCTTGTTGGAGTTGAGGCACCATGTTGCAGCAGGAAAGATTGAAGAGCTGGGGTAATAAAATAACTGATTTAACCGATTTTTGATACTGTTATAGACCCACTGTTTAGTATTATGGTTTGCATGTCATGAAACAAATGAATATGGAGTGGCATTCCTAAAGGCAGCTGAATTCGAGAAGGACATTTCACAGTCTCGCCTTATTTGATGAAGTCAAAGTTTTAGGATGGTTGATTAAGGTAATATTTGGTGACTGGTATTGCTCCCTGTAGTTTTCTTAGGAGCTGTCACACAGTGAAGTTTGTCTACTGTAGACACTAGGATCTCAAGCACATTGACATCTTGTAGGTGGGGGGCAGAAGAACTGTTGAAAACCTGGTATCAGAACTGATGCAGGGTCTTAACACAAAAGGTCAACAATTTAATGTACGTTATTCCCACTGATGTGGCTGGGAGAAACAAAATATCTATGTTAAACTGTCTGTACCTAAGGTCTCAATTTAACAATTAAGTTTCCTTTGCATCTCATAGGATCTGCATTCAAATATGTGCTGCACCATTTCTTGACAAGTGCACTCCTTACAAGTTCCTGTATCATGCATATTAATTCTGAACAAGGAATTATTCAGCCTAGTGTGTCCAGTATGTAAATGTGTAAGTATGACTTCTTTCCTCCTATTATCCCTATCTTCCAGTTGAGCTCTCGTCATTCTCGGAATGTTATATGAATTAGGTCCTTCCTTTCCCTTATCCCAACTTTTTAATTATGGCTTTCACCTTCCCTTCATGCAAAGGCACCACTACATTTACATTCTTAATTTTTAGTGATATCTTGGTGAGAGCTGACACCTTGTTTCCTTCAATCCCAGCAAGGGCATCCAAAAGAAATGGATACAAAAGCCAAGACCCTGCAGACTCAATAGATGTAGAATGTCTGGCCTACAAATTGAAATGCCTGTTTTAATAGATGTCAAGACCGAGAACAAATCAGAGCGCACAAGTCCATAATCAGGGTGTAATTCTTTGACCCATTTCAGGGCTCAAATGATAGTAACCATCTCAGACATGAATACTGATACTTTGATAATCTTAGTAGTCTCCTAAAACATAAACAAAAACAACTGATTGACCTGTGATTGGATTCTTTGAACCATCTGT
Source organism: Hemitrygon akajei (assembly GCF_048418815.1). Lineage (NCBI taxonomy): Eukaryota > Metazoa > Chordata > Chondrichthyes > Myliobatiformes > Dasyatidae > Hemitrygon > Hemitrygon akajei. Next base: position 53,619,641 of record NC_133125.1, read on the forward strand.
GTAGATGTGTAAAAATCCATGTTTGCCTTGGATATATTGCTGAACCTCCTGTGCCACTGATAAACAATCACTCCTCACCTTGATCTTTTCTTGAAGGCTTAAATCAACCACGGGCAAAGGGAAAAACCGTGAATGACTGGCAGAGAGCAAAATACTGGGACCATATTCCACACTTAAAAAAAAAACAAGTTTTTGTGTCTATTCCCATCCAGCCAAAACTGAAGACCTTACAAATGTGGTGCTCCCAATATTCTACTAATGTTGCCAATATTGGATGATCAACTTTATATCCTCTTGTGTTAATCCTATAAATCATTGCTTATAACCCTGTAACCTGCAGAAATGTAAAGGTAATTCATTCATTTCTACAAATAATGCCAAAATTAGGAAATGATTTAATAGCACGACAACATGATCTCAATGCTTAAGCTTGAACTTTATCTAGGGGCTTTAAGACCGCTGGTGAAGTTGACCCCATAAGCAATACACTCATCATCAAAGATAGATCTGATCATAGCAAGATACATTTATTTAGGTGACCAATCACACCCAGTTAAGCAGCTGAGTGTACTAAGGGTTTTTTTTAACACTTCTATAGAATTTTATTCATATACACCATCCATGTTAGCCTTATGTCCATCCACATACCCAGAAACTTTACCATCGACTCTTGTTTAGGAGACTTACAGTATAACTTTAGATCAATTGTGGGTGTAATGTTCCTTTTAGAAAACAAATAACTTGAGTCTTTGCAAAAGAAAGTTTAAACCCCTACTGACATCCCCATTCCTTCACATCATTAATAGCTGTCTTTATTTTCCTAACTAGTTTAAATTCCTGCCTCTTTTCCACAATGCAACTTCATCAGCATATAATGATTTGGAAATGTCTGAGCAACGTTTTATTAAATATCATTAATCATAATGTTAAAGAGGAGTGGGCTACACACACTCCCCTGTGAAGCCCCATTCTCTATTTCATGCTCCTTAGTAATTGATATTCCCACCCTAACATATCTTCCTGTCACAAAATATCTTGAATTCAATTGAATATTCTTCACCTCAGAAGGTTCAAAGGTTCACTTATTGTCAAAGTATACAACTCTTGAAATTCTTCTTCTCTGGGTAGCTGTGAAACGAAGAAAGAAAAAAAAGCAGCAGAATCACCAACCCCAAAATCCCTCCGCGCACAAAAAATGGAACAGGCACATCAACCCCCAAATCTCCCTCCCCACACAAAAAAATCAATAAAGATCGGGCAAAAAACACAATATAAAAGAACTATAAGACTGAAAAATAGTCTATAGTCCAAGCCCACATCCAAACACAGAAAACTTAGGCAACACACCATGGGCACAGCAACAGGCTGTCCCCTCTCCAGAGGCAGAGCGAATAAAAGACAGGTGACCGGTACTCACCCTCCAAACTCACCTCAATGCTTTAATCTCCCTCATCACTTTAATTGGTGAACAAAGGAATTTTTTCCCATCTTTTCAAGTTTAAATGACAGGCCTTGTGTCCATAACTTATCAAAAGTTTTTTTTGTACATGAAAGAGAATGCCTAATACTAATACTTTTTTTGGTGGTAACCTACTATGGGAACACCAATACCCTTGAATGGAAAATCTTACAAAAAGTAGTGGATACAGCCCAGTCCAGCACATCTACACAGAGCGTTGTCGCAAGTAAGCAGCATCCTGTATCAGAGACCCCCACCAGCAGGTCATGCTCTCTTCTTGCTGTTTCCATCAGGAGTAAGGTACAGGAGCCTCATGATCCACTGCATCTGGTTCAGGAACAGTTATTACTCCCTAACGTTCAGGCTCTTGAACTTCAGTCAACTTCACTTATGCCATCACTAAAATATTCCCACAATGTATGAACTCATGGTCAAGGACTCTTCCGATGGGATTTAAACTAGTGTTGCCAGATGGGAACCAGAGTGCCAGAGCACTTGGTGGAGAGGTTGTGAAGGCAGATGCTGGTAAGACCTCAGATAAAGTTAGGAATTAAAAGGTTGAGCATGGTGTGACTAGTGTCTTGAGCTGCATATATTTCAATACAAGAAGTATCGTAGGAAAGGCAGATAATAGTACTGAAGACAAAGTAACTGGATTACAAACAGAGGCAACGTGTAGTGAGGAAAGGCTGTTGATAGGGCAAAATTGCAGCCAATAGGATGAGTTGCAATGTAAAAGGTGGCAAAATTGAAAAGGATGAATACAGGATTGAAGGTGTTATGTTTGAATGTGTGCAGTATATGGAAAAAAGTAGATGAACTTCTCTAGCACAGTTGCAGATTGGCATATATGATGTTGTGAGCATCACTGCATCAAGGCTAAAAGAGTATAACTGGGAGCTTAAAGTCCAAGGGCACATATTGTATTGAAAGGACAGGCAGGAAGCCAGAAGGGGTGGCGGTGCTCTGCTGGTAAAAAATGAAACTCAATCATTAGAAAGAAGAGACATAGGGTCATAAAGTGTTGAATCACTGTGGATAGAGTTAAGGAATTGCAAGGGTAAAAAGCCACTGATGGAAATTGTATACAGACTCCCAAACAGTGGTAAGGATGTGGTCTATATATTACAACAGGAGATAGAAAATGCATGCCAAAAGGGCAATGTTACAATGGTCATGGGGGAATGGACAAGGTTCCACATAGTAGGCTTATTCAGAAAGTCAGAAGGCATGAGATCCAGGGAAGTTTGGCCCAGTGGATTCAGAATTGGCTTGCCTGCAGAAGGCAGAGGGTTGTAGTGGAGGGAGTACATTCAGATTGGAGGGTTGTGACTAGTGGTGTCCCACAAGGATCTGTTCTGGGACCTCTACTTTTCGTGATTTTTATTAACGACCTGGATGTGGGGGTAGAAGGGTGGGTTGGCAAGTTTGCAGATGACGCAAAGGTTGTTGGTGTTGTAGATAGTGTAGAGGATTGTCTAAGATTGCAGAGAGACATTGATAGGATGCAGAAGTGGGCTGAGAAGTGGCAGATGGAGTTCAACCCGGAGAAGTGTGAGGTGGTACACTTTTGAAGAACAAACTCCAAGGCAGAGTACAAAGTAAATGGCAGGATACTTGGTAGTGTGGAGGAGAAGAGGGATCTGGGGATACATGTCCACAGATCCCTGAAAGTTGCCTCACAGGTAGATAGGGTAGTTAAGAAAGCTTATGGGGTGTTAGCTTTCATAAGTCGAGGGATAGAGTTTAAGAGTCGTGATGTAATGATGCAGCTGTATAAAACTCTAGTTAGGCCACACTTGGAGTACTGTGTCCAGTTCTGGTCGCCTCAGTATAGGAAGGATGTTGGAAGCATTGGAAAGGGTACAGAGGAGATTTACCAGGATGCTGCCTGGTTTAGAGAGTATGGATTATGATCAGAGATTAAGGAAGCTAGGGCTTTACTCTTTGGAGAGAAGGAGGATGAGAGGAGACATGACAGAGGTGTACAAGATATTAAGAGGAATAGACAGAGTGGACAGCCAGCACCTCTTCCCCAGGGCACCACTGCTCAATACAAGAAGACATGGCTTTAAGGTAAGGGGAGTGAAGTTCAATGGGGTTATTAGAGGAAGGTTTTTCACTCAGAGAGTGATTGGTGCGTGAGTCAGTGGTGGAGGCAGATACACTAGTGAAGTTTAAGAGACTACTAGACAGGTATATGGAGGAATTTAAGGTGGGGGATTGGCACAACATCGTGGGCCAAAGGGCCTGTAATGTGCTGTACTATTCTATGTTCTATGTTCTATTTCAATATGCAGGTAGATTGAGAAAATCAGGTTGGTGCTAGATTTCAGGACGGGGATTTTCTAGAATGTCGACAAGAAAGCGTTTTAGAGCAGCTCATGGTTGAGCTCACTAGGGGATCAGCTATTGTGGATTGGGTGTTGCGCAATGAACTGAATTGATTAGAGAACTTAAGGTAAAAAAAAACCCTTAGGGGACATGATCATAATATGATCGAATTCACCCTGAAATCTAAGTAAGAGAAGCTAATGTCAGACATTTCAGTATTACAGTGGAGTAATGGGCACTCTATTCCATTGTAACATTAGAAAAACCATTAATAGCCCTTCTTTCTGAGATCTCCCTCCCTTTCTAGATCTTTCTCTCTCCCTCTCTGGATATCAGTCTACCTACTGATATCTTTTATAAACCCACTGATTCTCACAGCTACCTAGATTATACCTCTTTCCACCCTGTCACTTGTAAAAATGCCATCCCCCTTTTCTCAGTTCCTCCATCTCTGCACATCTGCTCTCAGGATGAAGCTTTTCATTCCCAAACTAATGATGCGTCCTCCTCCTTCCCTTCCTCCATTATCAATGCTGCCCTCACCCGCATCTCTTCCATTTTGTGACATTTACCTTAACCCTATCATCCCGCCACCACAACAGGGATAGGATTCTTCCTGTCCTCACCCACCACACTAGCCTTCGCGTCCAGCCATAATTCTCTGTAACTTCCGCCATCTTCATTGGGACCCCACCACAAAGCACATCTTTCCATCCCCCCCCCCCCCACACACTTTCCACTTTCCATAGGGATCACTTCCTATGTGACGCCCTTGTCCACTCGTTCCATCCCACTGATCTCCCTCCTGGTACTTATCCTTGCAAGCAGAACAAGTGCCACACCTGCCCCTACACCTCCTTCACATCCATTCAGGGCCCCAAACAGTCCTTCCAGTTGAGGCAACACTTCACCTGTGGGTCTACTGTCCAGTGCTCCCAATGTGGTCTCCTGTATATCAGTGAGACTGGATGAAGATTGTTAGACCGCTTCACCGAGCACTTACACTCTGTCCATCAGAAAAATGGGATCTCCCTGTAGCAATACCTTTTATTCCATTTGGGTAGCCTCCAACCTGATGGCATGAGCATCAATTTCTTGAAATTCCGGTAATTGACATCCCTCCCCTGCTTCACCATTTCCCCATTCCCGTTTCCCTCTCTCATCTTATCTCCTTACCTTATCACCTTATCTCATCACCTCCCTCTGGTGGCTCTCCTTCCCTTTCTTCCTTGGTCTTCTATCAGATTCCCCCTCCTCCAGCCCTCTATCTATTTCATCAATCAACTTCCCAGCTCTTTACTTCACCCCCTCTCCCTCCTCCAGTTTCACCTATCACTTGCCACCTTGTACTTCTTCTCCTTTCTCCCCTCCTTTCCAATCTTGAAGAAGGGTCTCGGCCCGAAACTTCAACTTTTTTCCCACAGATGCTGCTTGGCCTGCTGAGTTGCTCCAGCATTTTGTGTGTGTTGTTTTGGATCTCCAGCATCTGCAGAATTTCTCCTGTTTTTAACTCTCCTTTGACATCTGAATATTATTTACTCCTCCTTGTAAAGTATTATTAATAATTCTCGAGTTGAGTATTTTATCTTTAGATGCTTTTCTGCAGCTTTTAATATAATTTTATTTTTTTCAGTCCTACTTTTAGTTTGTGCTGAACAATTTAACACATCTAACATAAGAATCCTTTGTTATAAAATCATGCACTTTACACAATGCGTTTAATCTATTTTCTGGATATTAATAGTCCTATTGACTCAGTCTTCGATACTTTCTGAAGAGCCTTTGCATATGATATGCCCATTTCCACCTGAACATGCTGCACTTCGCAGTTTTCTTAGGCACAGGATACACCGTGCATAAGCAGAGCTATGTTCCCTCCACAATTGCTACATTTGGGCCTAATGCCTTCTCCACAATTGCCATAATCAATCTACCACACTGCATTTTACCCCTACAGACAGCTGCTACATGACCAAACTTATGGCACTGAAAACATCTCAGTGGGGGTGGCACATAGTCTCAAACCACATAACTCATATAGCCTAAATTAACCCTATCTGGCAATTTATCCCCATCAGATTTAATCAAGATCAATAAGCTATTTGTTTTACTTCATCAGGAAACTATTTTAAACTTTTCCCTGTATTAAATTATTTTTAATTTTGGTACATCGAAAGAGACTCTTGTGATTACTCCCCAAAGACACTGTCATTCAATGTGGTTCCTTAGTGTTACTTTCCTTCCTCCCTCAGCTTCTAACCCTAAAGCTTTGTCACATTGCTTACTATCTTTACAAAACACCGAGTGTGTTGCCTTTAAGGCATTTGTTTAGTTTATTATATTTTCCCTTTAGTAATTCGTTTGTAATTATTTTTTAGTTAAAGTTAAGGTTGTTTAAAGTAAATTTGTTGTCTGTGATATATCGCGGCATGCAATGACGTCACACCCGGTTTCGCCGCGTCTTGTGGGAAAATACCAGTTTGGAGAAACGGGAAGGAGGGGGTTTGTGTGTGCAGGATCAGTGCGAGAAAAGTTTTATTTCTATGTATTAGAAACATCAGAGAAGCAACGCCGTAAGTTCATAAGATAATCGATATGTTGAAGTAAAAATGTGAACGCTGATTCTGTTAGAAGTAATGATGGTTGATAGTTTATGTTCTTTGTTATTTAAAGAGTTGCGGATAGTTTGTGTTGATGTATTTAAAGCCAGTCGATGGCGTAGGTAGATTCTGACTGTATGTTGCACTTTAATGTAATATAGTTGTTGTAGTTTTACTTTTGCAAGTATTTATGATGTAAATGTGATGCCAAGAAGGAAACAAATACTGTATATATTTTATATCGTTTTATCAACAGTTTTCACCATACGTTAATGTGGAAGAGTGAACAGTAAACGGTTAATCTTACTGGGATCGTGCCTCATAGACTCCGGTTTATACTTAGTGTTTAGTTCAAAGTTTTTACACCTGTGCGAGAACACTACACCGAGTGTCCAATCTCTTAAAGATCTTGCACCCACAATATCTCCTAATGCAATTTTGAAATCCTTAGTTAATCTAATTGGACTGATATCACATACAGGTCCACATTCAAAACCCAACAAAACCTTAAGCGCTTCCTTCCTTCTTTTATTTAAATCCTGTCTACTTGCCTTCATCACTGGATGATAAGCCACTACAATCCCCAATTCACCACTTATGTTTCTGTTTCTCAGAAACCTGCCATTCACCTTCCTCCTTACAACTCCTATCACCCAATACCACCTCCCGTTCACTACTTCCATCTTCGTCATCTCTTCCTGCTATCTCTGCTGCCCTTCCAGCCAAGAACAACTCCCAATATCAGGCTCAGTCAAATTCCAATCCAATGTATGATGGAAAATGTAAATGCGCGTATCAGGATCAAAACTGAGGAGCCATCGAATTGCAAATCGAGAACAAATGTGCGGAAGAGTTGAAGTCATATAAAAGGAAGTAAGCAATCCCAAAAACCATCAAATTGGAGTAAAGCCTTGCAGACTTGCTACATCTGGTCAGAATGTTAGCTGTTAAACAACTAATGGAACGAAACGTCATCACAAGTATCTCATCTTTCATAATGGTAGAATGTAGCATGTGTGCAGAGGATAAGACCGATGTGTCTGCATCCACCTCTATCCTGAAATGACCCAGGGAGACACTACTTACTTTTGAAGTCCTCAGCATCACAAATACTGATCTTCAGCTAATTAAATTAATTCCATGTGATACCACTCTCCCATTCTCCTCCAAAGTACGTGAAAATTTTACTTCTATGAAGTTTGTGCTCTCTGTCCAGGAACTTCCTAGAGGGTACAAAAGAGAGTTCTGGACAATTTTATACTGAAGCACTCAATCTGAATCTCAAATTAAACTGCATGTCATTGAACATTTTCAAAACTTGCTAATTTCTGGGAGAGCACCAGAAGAATGGAAAGAGAGGATGACAGAAGGCAGGGAACTATTGACTAGTAACATTAACAGCTTTTATTAGCAAAATGCTAGAATCAATAATCAAAGAGGAAATACATAATCATTTAGAAAATCTGTACATAATAAAACCTAGTCGATATACTGTAATGAAAGGTAGGCATTTTTTGCCCAAATTCTTTAAGGATATGACAGGGGAACTTAATAGAAGGGTAACCTGTAGATGTAGTGTATTTTGATTTTAAAAAGTCATTTGACAAGGTGCTACATATAATCATAGAACTGTACAACATTGAAATAAGGCATTTGACCCAACTCAACCAGACCAACGAGTGGGCACCCTTCTGTATTAATCCCATTTCTCAGTACTTGGTCCACAGCTCTCTGTGCTTAAACAATTCAAGGGCTCATCTAGACATTCCTTAAGTAAACTCAACAATCCAATTTCAATCAACTCTCAAACATGGCATTCCAGGCACTTGCCACTTTTTGGGTGAAAAAGGATCCCTCTCCCCTCTAAATCCTTTCCTCCTTACCCTAAACCAATGGCCTCAAATTTTATCTACCTCTGACGTGAGCAAAATTGACCTGAAAAAATGTTATCGGAAAGAAAATAACGTAGCATTGGAGATAATCCAAAGGAGATTCACCAGGCTAATGCCTGGCATGAGAGGGCTGTCCAGTCAAGAGAAGTGAGACAGTTTGAGTCAGTACTACACAAAGATAAAAAGAATAAAGGATGAGTTATTTTTCAGATCCTAAGAGAGCTTGACAGGGCAAGTCCCAAAATGTTTTAATTAATTGAAGAACCATGAACCAAGGGACACAGTTACAAGGAGCTGGTCATTGATAAGTGAGGTGTATTGAACATTCTTCTTGCAGAGGGTAATGGATCTCTGGAATTCTCTACTTCAGAGTGTGATAGAGATCGGATCGTTAGATATATTTAAGGTGGAGTCAGATAAATATTTGAAAGATCGACAACTTAAAGGCCATGGGAAACTGGCACAGTAACAATCAACAAAGATCATATTGAATGACAAGCTAGGTTTGAGGGGCCAGATGTCCTACTTGTGCTCCTATATTCTAGAGTTCATGTGTGTTCTGTGACTGTGGAGAACTATCATTCTTTATTATTCATAGTTCCTCTGCAGCATTTGTCATGCTTGTTAATTGCATTCGTACCCAACATCTCAACACTATTGCCATTAGAAAACACATTAATATTCACATTTATCCAAATGACATCTCATTCTACTGCTTTTTGTTTCCTTAGCACATGCTAATTTATTACTTTGCTTATCTGGCAGAATTTCCTCCAGCTAGATGGATGAATGAAAAAAGGACAGCTATGAGGAAGGGAATGATTAGATTAGAGTAAGTTAAAAGATCTTCTACAGAAGCACAGTGGAGTGATTACATCATGGCCTGGTATGGACACACCAGTACACAAGAATGGGAAAGCCTACAATAAGTGGTGGATACAGGCCAATTCATCACAGCAAAACCCTCCACACCATTGTGTACATCTGCAAATACTGCTGCTATAAGAAAGCAGCATCCATGATGAAGGACTCCCACCACCCAGGCCATTGATCTCTTCTTGCTGGAAACATCGGGAAGGAGATACCGGAGTCCTACGGCACTTATCACTTGTCACAAAACACACACAGACTTGTAACCTCCCATCCAAACCAGCAAAGCATCCTGGGATTTCATAGGTTCCATTTTGTCACATTACATTTGACGAAAAATAAAATTTTACGAAGACTTCAGGGTTAGAGATATATTTCCACACTTTTTTGTTTGGTCCCCACTACAAACTGCAATGTATAAATATTTACAGTGCTGAGGGGCAGGATCTGATGGAGACTGTTTACTTGGTGGCATGGCTCTACTTTGTCTTCATGATTTGGCATCTATACCATCATCTGAATCTTCTTCATTCAGCCCATTTGCTGCTGAAATGCTCATTCAAATCGTTAATAGATTTTTCTAGGTAAATCTAGGGTCCAATTTGAAAATTTCACTGTAATTATTTAATTTCATACTCTCAAAAAAATCTAAGGCATAATACTTAAAATTTTAGATTTCATTTCACTAAGTACATACAGTATCACCTAACAAACTGTAAACATCCATTACTCGTTTAAAACTCATCTGTCTATCTGGTTAACTACAAACAGCATGTGATAAAGCATTAGAATACAATGATTCAAAAGAATCAATGCATTCGATGCTACATTCCCAAACCATTTCCACAAAATAGTTCCGTGCAATTTGGAAACTTACTTATCTATAACCGAGACACTGACATTTTCAATCATGTAACTTTAAGCTCCACATTGAAACCTAGTCACCGAGAGAAATATTTTGGTTCCATCCAATAGGTAAAAGATGAAAAATCAGTTAGCATCGGAGGAATTCTTAAAATTAGGGACGAGACCAGTTGATGAAAATTAATCCATTAGTTTTCATCAAGTGGTTATGAAAACCTTATTCCTGCCCCCGCTGCTGCCTGGCTCGCTTGGGTTCCTGCAGCAAATCGCTGCAGCAAATTCCCAACGTGTACGATATCCAATGGAAATAACGATACGGATAGGGTGCGTGACAGAGTCATTGCTCAACAAATCAGGACTTGAGGCGCACAACGACCAATAGATGGAAAATCCATTACGATCGAAAAGAAAATTGATAAAAACCGGTGGTTTGTGTTTTTCTGTTTAAATGTGTTTTCCGAATGGGGAAATAGAGGCAGAAACAGTCTATATTGCCCTTGGCTATGGGCTCCCACTTTTGGATTCCTGCTTCAGGTGAAAGCAGCGACATGATTTCATTTTGGTTGGTTATATTGCTGCTGGCAGCTTGTTCTGTTACGTACCCATGGGTATCTTGTACTTGTCACGTGACAGTGGTGTTGAAGCTATACTGAAGGTAATGGTCTTGTGATGGTGGAGTGATGTCATTTTCCCACCAGTAGAGGTCATGTAACAGGTTTTTTTTACAGGGTATAAAAGGAGGACCCCTCCCTGTGAGGAGGGGCAGTTCGTGGCTGGATTTGCCATGTTGACTCCATGCCACTGCGTGGTCCAATATTATGACACAGTTTGGTTGAAAGGTGGAGTTTTATTTAATGCCTAAAGTTTAAAAGGTCATTGCCGGCAGTTTCTTTATAATACTGCCAGTTAAAAGTCAGTGGAGAGTGAAGATCAGAATTTGGGAGCTAAAAGATCGAGGAAAGTCGATTTCGACGGTGAAACAGGTTCGACCTTGTTTGATCCTCATTCGGAAGGAATTCGTTGGCTGTCCCCGTGTTAATCCCTGCGAAATAGCAGAAAGGGTTGGGTACAGTTTTGTAAGGGAAAGGTCAGTGCCTTTAAGCCGTTTCATTTTCATCTTCGTAAATTCTCTGAGAAAAGTATAGTTCGACTGGGAACCGCAACAACACGACATGAAAAAGAATTTAAATCGTCTAAAAAGTCTTTCTTTTAATGGACTGTAAGCATTTTGAACTTTTGCAGTACTACATTGAAGAACTGTTTTTGCAACATCGCTTTAAGAACTGTTTTTGCTTTATTCCTTTAAGAACTATTTAAGCTGCCGCACAGCAGCTGATTTCCGGTTACGTTAGTGGTTTGTTTACTTTTGGGGGTTTGTTTTTCAGTGTTTAATAAATGTTTTATTTGTTATAAAAAACCCTGCCTCACTTATATATTTATAGTTGCTGAATCCGTAACAGTTCCCATTTGCCCAACTGTGTAAATGGTAAGTAGTGTCATTTTTGTTTCTAACTGGTAGTGGCGTCAGCCTAGAGAAAATTAGCTTAAACAATATCGGGGGTGGGAAAAGCCATTTATTCCAATGGAGTTGAAAGTGAACATTAGATTGTAACATTTTCTTGTAAACGGCGCTATAGACACCTTATAATTTTTCGATGAACTTTGATGGCCATGGTAACCATATTACCCTATTTGTAGGCAATGTAATTTGCCCTTTGTTTTCAAAATAAGTTGCAAACGCAAAGTCAGTAAGTCAATAGAATAAATAGGTGCCAGCACAATGCATAATCTAAAGAACATATCAATTGATGAGTCTTTCTAGAAGAAATACATGCACCCAGCCTGCACTTTAACCTCTTGTACTGGTGTCAGCTTCTTGGTAAGCAGACTCCCAATCTATTCCTCAATTTGACTTGTTGAGTGAAAGAAAGTGAAAATAGGTTGCTGGGAAGTCAGTCTTTACCCTAGTGGCAAGGTGATTTGTGTCTCATTTCCCAGGGCTGAAATGGCTAACACAGGAGGGCACAGTTTTAAGGTGGTTGGAAGTAGGTACAGTGGAGATGTCAGAGGTAAGTTTAAATCCATTGTAATGGAAATGAGATGGTGCCACTCAGCTTCAATGGCGCCATCATTGAAATATTCCCCCAACCAATGGACTCACTTTCAAGGATTTTTCATCTCAGATCCTCTATATTTATTACTATTTACATTTCCATTTACACTGTTTGTTGTCATTGAACACCACAACTGTTTTAATAAAGTCTATTACAACTATGGTGATTTCATTCAGATCTCTAAATGAGTGTTTGATCACGGCTGAGTCCACCGACAAAGCAATTCTGTGACCACTCCTCCGACCCCAGCAGCACCTCCTTGTTGTTCTGATCTCAGGAGCTTTGCTCTGTAGCCTCCGCCTGTATCCATGTGGGCAAGGAACGGTAGGCATTCCTTATCTTAGTATAACAGTGGTGTAGTATGTCAGGACCTCTAGTGATGATGGTAATTGGACAGGGTTTTCTTCAAATAAGCTTGGTTGAAGTCTTCGGCTATGATTTGAAATGCTTCAGGATGGACTGTTTCTTGTTTGGAGATGGCATTTGGCAGTATTGTGAGCACTTGAATATACCTGGCCACTGTTGGTGTGTAAACTGCGGTCAGGATTACAGAGCAGATCTCCTTGGGTAAATAGAATGAACTAGGTAAATAGAATTTTTGGAAGAATGTTCTGCAGACCACAGAACATTGGCGATGATTCAAGACTTCAAGCAGAAGCGTTGTTCTAAATTGCACATCTTGTAATTCATTGTTATTTTTTCAGGTGACCTGGTTTGTCATCCAGATACATTCACTTGCTCCAGTGGCAGATGTGTTTCCAAAACATTTGTCTGCAATGGTGTAGATGACTGTGGCGATGGAAGTGATGAAGGCAGCTGTATTCCACACTCCTGTGGCTCCCATGAGTTTCGCTGCAATAGTTCTGAATGCATCCCCCTCAGCTGGTTGTGTGATAGGCACACAGATTGTGCTGACCAGTCGGATGAATCTCCAGACCGTTGTGGGCATGTGCTGCCTACAGTTGTGACTTGTTCTCCTACAGACTTCCAATGTGATTCTGGAGAATGCATTCATCATCTGTGGTCCTGCGATGGTGATAGTGACTGCAAAGATGGAAGTGATGAAGCCAATTGTTGTAAGTGCACTTGATCCTTTTAAGTTAAATATACAGTAATTTTTAACATCACTAACAAGAGAAAACCTGCAGATGCTGGAAATCCAAGCAGCACACACAAAATACTGACGGAACTCAGCAGGCCAGGCAGCATCTATGGGGAAAAAATACAGTCACCATTTCAGGCTGTGACCCTTCGGTAGGACTGGAGAGTCTCAGCCCGAAACATTGACTGTACTTTTTAAAATACTTTTCCAACATTTTTTAAAATGCTGTTTTTGGTTCAGGAGCAGTTTACGTGCGTACGGTGGAACAGCTAATTTAACAAATTGCTAAAGTTGATATCGTGAAGTATATTCAGATATGACACACCAGAAATAATGTGTTAAGTTGTATAGATTTTATTTCTAAATCAATTTTTTTAAATTACAGTATCTATTTGAAAAAGATCCTCAGTTTTGATTTTGTTTGAGAATGTTCTAGATATATTGTAATGTCCCTTATATTCAAATTAAGTATTAAAAAAGGCATCTTAAAGACAAGATGTGTTTTGTCCCTAATCTTTAAATTTAATTTTCATTTCAGCACTTAAGATCTGTAAGCCTGATTATTTTAAATGTGGCGGTAGCTGTATTCCTGAAAGCAAGCAATGTGATGGTTTTAAGGATTGCCCGGATGGCAGTGATGAATTTGACTGCAAGAGTAAGTATGTGATTTATTTTCTGACTATCTTTTAATTCCTTGCTTCAACTCATTTATAAATAAAACCTCTTCCTCCTTCCAGTTCCAGACTGTGCGGGCCCTTTTAATTTCAGATGCCAAAGCGGAGAATGCATAAATGCATCCAAACTGTGTAACCAGCAACAAGATTGCAAGGACTGGAGTGATGAACCACGTGATAAATGTAGTAAGTGACTTTGGCTTGTAAAGGTGGCTCTTACATTTGAGAAGTTGCAATAAATGTCAACATGTTTTGAAAATGGATGAGCTCTCTAGCTGCTTGCTCTATTCCACCAATGTGTATTTAGAAGATCAACATTTTCTTGCCCTGAAGCCTTCAATCTCTAGTGTTCCTCGAAATTCTAATTCCTTTTCCAAACATTCTGCAATTTGTATCTAATGACACTTCCTAAGTCAGAAACTCTTCCTCATTTAAATGTGAAATTATGTGTGAGTGTCAGTTTGCTTGCTTTACTAACAAATTGGATTTGTTACATTTATTTTGAACTATTCCTCAGTTATTCTGTTTAAACTCCTGTCTTTTCCCAATTTTATTATAAATTCTCATTGTAAACAGCTTACAAGGGCAGTGTTGTACCTGCAGTCAACACTAAATTCAACATGAATTCCAAGATGCTATTTGAATGATCACAATATTAAATTTATTTAAAGTGTGTTTTCCCTAATGAAATGCAGATGGCTAATGTCTACTCTAATTTTAGGAATACAAGAAATAGGAGGAGAATGAAATATTTCCTACAGTGTTTATTAGGATAATTACTGATCTTGGTTTCTTGACCATTTTGTCCAGGACTAACCCTATATTTGCACTATCCATAAAATCAATTTTACATATCTCAGAACTGCAATAATAGAGAACTTCAAAAATTCAGTACCTCTGGGCAAAGAAGATTCTTGGCTGACTCTTAGTTCCAGTATGGTTCTGCCTGTTGGAAATGATCCCAGATCAGCCTTGTCTCCACAGTGTGATTCTCTGCTTCAAGTTTGCTAATTAATTTTTATAGTATAAAACTATTGAACTCTTTTTCTTTACAGATTTGAATGAATGCTTGATGAGCAATGGTGGCTGTTCTCACATCTGCAGAGATCTTCCCATTGGTTATCAATGTGACTGTCCTCCTGGCTTTGAACTGCTTGGCAGAAACTCTTGTGCAGGCAAGTCAAGTTGACTGTCTCCTTGGAAATTAGTATGAACATAAGTATGAAGTATTTGTTTTTCTCTGTCCTGCAGATGTTGATGAATGTCAGAATCTGGAGATCTGCAGTCAAATCTGTGTCAACTTAAAGGGGAGCTTTAAATGTGAGTGTCACAAAGGATATCATCTGGATCCACTCAGTGGGAGTTGCAAGGCTCAAGGTACGTATCGTGTTAAGTGCCACTTAAATGACTATTTTGAACTTATTTTGCAGAACATCTCCAGCCAAGTGGGACAGTGAACTGCTGTTTTTATTTTCTTCATGCCAAATTATCCACTAACTTTCCACATAGCATCGATGTGGTGCCTTGACTTTCCCTAGATAAAGTAATGTTTCATTTCATTCTTCATTAATTAGATAGCCTTTTAGTTTTGAAGCCATCTTACTACAAATTGGCCTCTCCACTTCTAGTCTAAGGAAGTAATGCTAGAATTATTTTCAACTCCAGTCCGATCAGAGCTTAAGTGGGAATAGTCCGAAGCCTTTGAACTGAAGGAACAACTTGATGGCAATGAAATCCCATTATGTCTCGTCACTTAAAATGGGTTAGTAGATTTGGTAGCAGGTTCTGCATCATTAGAAACGTTATTATAGATAAGCTGTCTAGTTAATATCTTGTCTCCTTGGATGCCCGAATCCTTTGTAAAGTAGTATACCCAATGAACAAAACTTGGAATTTGTATCTTATAGCAGACAAATAAAATATCCTGGATCTAATGCACCGTTTGGACAGACATAAAAGGATATATTTATGTAAACGATTTTAGTGACTTCCTTTTTCTCCCATGTGTTGCCTTTCATAAAATTAATTTCCCACTTCTGTATCCTCGCTCAAAGATGAGTAGGGTATGGAAGGACGAGTGATTCTATTAGTAACATTGGTCTCTTCAGAAAGTAGAAACCAGCAACTTCCTGTATTTTATCTGTTATCTAAACTTGTGGAGCCCTGAGAGAGTAGCTTTTGTTTCTTTCTAAAACAGGGGATGAACCTACTTTAATTTTTGTCAACGGCCGTGACATCAGGAAAATTGGAATGAAGCATTTGGAATACACTCAAGTTGTTGACCAGTTAAGAAATGCTGTAGCAGTTGATGTTGACATTAGAAATCGGAAAATCTTCTGGGCTGATTTGGTATATCAAGCAATATTCAGGTAAGAATTTCTGGAAGAGAAAATAGTAAGTAACACCTGTGATAAGCAGGAGTCCAGTTCTATCACATTTGTAGTTTGAATCATGAAGTATAACTGTAGGCAGTTATTGGGCCTGTTTCTGTGCTGTACTCTAGTTCAACCTGTCCATGATCATCAGAATGCCCATCTAAGCCTTTCCTATGTTTGTTTTGACCATCAAAACATGGAGGCACCTTCAGTAACTCCCCCAGCCCTGATGACACTGTGATTTCAGTCTCTGAGGCTGATGTGAGAGCATCCTTCTGGAGAGAGAAAGCATCCAGCCCAGATGGGGTACCTGGCTGTGTACTAAAGACCTGTACTGATCAACTGACTGGAGTGTTCACCAATATCTTTCATTTCTCACTTTGGCAGTCTTGGGTACCCACCTGCTTCAAGCAGGCCTCAATCAAACTGGTGCCTCAGAAGAACATTGTAACCTGCCTTAATGAGTATCGTCCAGTAGCCCTTACATCCACAGTGATGAAGTGTTTTGAGAGGTTGGTGATGAAACACATCAACTCCTGCCTGAGAAGCAACTTAGATCCGTTTCAGTTTTCCTACCTGTTTCCTACAACAGGACCACAGCAGATGCCATTCCATTGGCTCTTCATTGGAACATCTGAGCAGTAAAGATGCATACTTCAGGATGCTCTATATCGACTATAGCTCAGCGTTCAATATGATCATCCCCTCAAAACTAATCAATAAGCTTCAAGACTCTGGCCTCAATACTCCTTTGTGCAACTGGATCCTCAATTTCCTCACTCGCAGACCCCAGTCAATCTGGATTGGCAACAACATCTTCTCCACAATCTCCGTCAGCTTATCCCCCTTGTACTAGTTACTTTATACTTATGACTGTGTGGCTAAGCAGAGGTCCAATGCCACATTTAAGTTTTCTGATGACGTCCGTATCGTTTTCCAAATCAAAGGTGGTGAGAATCAGCGTGTGGGAGGGAGATTGAAAATCTGGCTGAGTGGTGCCACAACAACGTCTCACTCAGTGTCAGCAAGACTAAGGAGCTGAATATTGATATCGGGGAGGAAACCAGAGGCCCATGAGCCAGTCCTCATCAGAGGATCAGAGGTGGAAGGGTTTTCAACTTTAAATTCCTCGGTGTTATCATTTCAGTGGATCTGTCCTGGGCCCGGCACATAAGTACAATTATGAAGAAAGCACAGCAGCACCTCTTCTTTGGAAGTTTGCGGAAATTCAGCATGACAGCTAATACTTTGACCAACATTTACAGATGTGTGGTGGAGAGTATGTTGACTGGTTGATCACAGCCTGGTATAGAAACACCAATGCCTTTAAATGGAAAATCCTTTTTTTGAAAAAAAAGTAGATATGGCCTAGTCCATCAGCAGTAAAGTCGTCCACTCCATTGAGCATGCCTACATGGAGTGCTGTTGCAGGAAAGCAGCATCCGTTATCAGGGACCCCCTCCACCCAGGCCATGCTCTCCACTCACTGCTGGCATCTGGAAGAAGATACAGGAGCTTCAGGACTCTCACCACCTGTTCAGGAACAATTGTTACCCCTCAATCATCAGGCTCTTGGACAAGTGGGGATCACTTGCCTCATCACTAAGCTGTTCCAACAACCTATGGACTCACTTTCAAGGACTATTTATCATTTACTAATTATTTTTTCTACTGTCTTTATACAATTTATTGTCTGTTGCACTTTCGTTGTTCGTTTACCTTGTTGGGTGCAGTCATTGATTCTGTTGTAGTTCTTGGATTTACTGAGTATGCCTGAAAAAAAAAGAATCTCAGGGTTATATATGGTGACATATATGTACTTTGATGATAAATGTCCTTTGAACTTCTTATGTCTTCTCTTTCACCTCGTACATGTGCCCTCTAGTTTCAATTCCCTTTCTCTGTAGGGGTCATTCTCCTTATCTGTGCCCCTCATAATTTTGTATACATCTACAAGACTGAACGTCATTCTGTTATGCTCAATGTAGTAAAGCCCCAGCCTGCCCAAACTTTTCCTATAATTCAGCCCATTGAATGCCAGGAATATTCTCATAAACCAGTGCACTCTTTCCAGCTTAATGACATCTTTCCTATGACAGGGTACCAAAACTGTACGCAATATTCCAATTCTCAATGAGCATGTTTTCGAAAACTGTAACCTGGTGTTGTCCCCTGTATGTATACAGTGATCTGTGTGCTTCATAGATAGTTTGCTACCTCCCCAGTCTTTTTCCTTCTCCACCCCTCTACAAGGGCTAACATAATGGATAATGTGTTGTCATTTAATTTTCATTTTAAATCTTTTTTTATTGAATTAAAATATATAAAGACAAATACAAATCAGAGGAGAAGTTATATCAAATACATATTACAATAGAAGTACAAACAAAAAAAAGGAGTGTACACTGTCAAAGTCATATATAGTATAATATTGAGCTAATATATAAAAGGAGCCACAACTCCTCTTAAGAATTCGAAAGAAAGATCAAAAATTGCCATTATTAAGAAAAAAAACCACTAAACTAACCTAAAACAAACAAAAAAAGAAGTCTGGGCATTCCATTTGAGGATATAATTACAAAAAAGGCGGGGGGAAATCCTTCCGGTCAAATCTGAAAAAAGATTACCTAAAAAAGTGGGGGAAAAAGTAAAAAAAAAGAAGAAAATTTAAATCATATGATAATATTGAACGAAAGGTCACCAGGTTTGCTCAAATTCAAAAGATGTATCAAACATCTGACTTCTAATTTTCTCCAAGCTTAAACACGACATAATGGAGGAGAGCCAAAAAAAAAAGAGTAGGTGGATTAGGATCTTTGCAATACAACAAAATAACTCTCCTAGCCAATAACGTTGAGTGGAAGCAGAAACATTTCATGTTTCCTTCGGAGTGATCCCAAAAATTGCCATAAGTGAATTAGGTTGTAGGTCCAAACCTATGACTTTGGATAACGTTCTAAAAACATCTCTCCAAAAATTAATTTTATACAAGACCAAAACATATGAGTTAAGGTAGTCATCTCAGCATTACATCTATCACAGGTGGGATTTATATTAGAAAAATTATGTGCTAGTTTATCTTTTGACATATGCGCCCTGTGATCTAGCTTGAACTGAATCAAGGAGTGACGGGCGCGGATGGATGAATTGTTGACTAAATGATAAATTTTATTTCATTGATCATCTGAAAGTGACTCCTGAAGTTCCAATTCCCAAGCATGTTTAACCCTATCATTAAACATCATTCGTAAATTCATAAGCCGTTTATATATAATGGCTATTAATTATTTTTTGAGATGGTTTAAGCTGAAAAGTAACATCTGTCATATTTGGTAAATGAGCAAATGGATAGTTTGGTAATAAATCTCGTAAAAAATTCCTAACTTATAAATACCAAAAAAAGTGTGCGTTAGATATATCACATTTATCCACTAGCTGCAAAAAAGACATTAAACAATTCTCTAAAAACAAATCTAAGAAAGTTTTTATTCCCTTAGTTTTCCATATTAAAAAAGCCTTATCCAGAATTGATGGTTTAAAAAAGTAGTTAAGATGGATATTACTAGAGAGAACAAAGTTATTCAAATCAAAAAATCTGCGAAACTGAAACCAAATTTTTAATGCATGTCTAACAATGGGACTAAAATCTTGTCTACCAATCCTAGAAAACAATACAGGAAGAAGAGCTCCCAGTAAGGAAGCCAAAGAAAACCCCCTTACCGAGCTCTCCTCCAAGTCCGACCATGAAGGACAGTCCTGATTATCTATACCGTAAATCCAAAAAGTAATATAACGAATATTAATTGCACAATAGTAAAATGTAAAGTTTGCCAATCCTCCCTCTTTTTTTTATTTTTGCAATAAAAGTTTACTCAATCTAGAACTCTTATTATTACAGATATATGACAGGATCATAGAATCCATACTATCAAAGAACGTTTTCGGGACAAAGAATGGAACAGCTTGAAACATGTATAGAAATTTTGGTAAAATTACCATTTTTATAGTATTTATTCGACCAATTAACGACATCGTCATAGGTGACCATTTAGAAAGCATTTGTTTTGTATATTCAATTAGAGGAAGAAAATTATACTTAAATAAATATTTAAAATTTTTTGTATTTTTAATACCAAGATAGGTAAAATAATTTTAGCAATATTAAAAGGTATTTGATCATAATAATCAGAATAATTATTAATAGGAACTAATTCACTTTTATGTAAATTTATTTTATATCCAGAGAAAATAGTGAATTCAGTAAATATGGATATCACAGAGGGAATAGAATTCCTAGGGTCTGAAATGTAAACTAATAAATCATCTGCAAATAACGAAACCTTATGTAATTTATCCCCTCTCTTACTACCCTGAACAGAATTAGAATCCCTAAGAGCAATAGCAAGTGGTTCTAAAACCAAATTAAATAATAAAGGGCTAAGAGGATAAGCCTGATGAATTCCTCTATATAATCTAAAATAAGGAGATTTTTGATTGTTAGTTATAACCGCAGCCATCGGGCATGATAAATCAGTTTGATCCAGGAAATAAATCCCAAACCAAAGTTAAACCTCTCCAAAACCTGAAACAAATAAGGCCATTCCACCCTGTCAGAAGCTTTCTCTGCATCAAGAGAGACAACACATTCAGATTCTTTGACTGAGGGGGAATAAATAATATTAAACAATCTTTGAATATTAAAATGTGAATACCTATTTTTAATAAATCCAGTTTGATCATTTGAGATAACAGTAGGGAAAATATTCTCACGTCTATTAGCTAAAATCTTAGAGAGAATTTTAAAATCCACATTCAATAGGGAAATTGGTCTATAAGAGGCACATTCAGATAAATCTTTTCCTTTTTTAGGAATCAATGAAATTGATGCCTCATAAAAAGTTTTTGGAAGATTTCCAGAAGATGTAGAATCAGTGAAAGTTTGACAAAGATGTGATGTAAGCATTTCATTAAAGGTCTTATAAAATTCCACTGTATATCCATCTGGTCCCAGTGCTTTCCCTAGTGGCATAGAGGATATAGCCTTGGCTATTTCCTCTTGTTTAATAGGTGCATCTAGTACATTAATATCTTGTATGGTTTTAGGTATGGTTTTAATTTTAGGTATAGTTAATTTTTGCAAAAATCTATTCATATTACTAGTATTATCAGAGAATTCAGATTTATAAAGATTAGAATAGAAATCCATAAATATCTTATTAATTTCATAAGGGTCTAATGTTTCAGTTCTATCTGATCTACGCATTTTCAAAATCTGCCTTCTGACCATATTTGCCTTTAACTGCCACCAACAGTTTACCTGATTTGTCACCATGTATGTAAAATTGACTTTTAGATTTAAAAATTTGCAGCTCAAAGGGGAAGGTCAAAAGCAAATCATATTGTGTTTGGAGTTCAACCCTTTCCTTATATAGATCTTCACTTGGTCTTACTGAGTACACCTTATCTATCTCTCTAATTTTATTAGTAACTACTAAAAGTTCCACTTTGGTTTTCCTTCTTAGATCTACTGAATATGAAATTATTTGTCCCCTGATAAAGGACTTCATCGTATCCCATATAACCAAATTTGACATACCTTCAGTTGTATTAAGTTCAAAAAATAAAGAAATTTGCTCCTTGATAAAATTAATAAAAGCTGGATCCTGTAACAGTACGGGATTCAATCTTCACTGTGACATTTTCAAAAATTTATCAGAGAGCTTCAGGGTTAATTCCACAGGCGCGTGGTCCAACAGCGCAATGACGTCATACGCACACTCATCAACAGAACATAACCGTGTATCTAGAAAAAAATTATCAATTCTTGAATATTTATGATGAACGTGTGAGAAAAAAGAAAAATCTTTGTCATTAGGGTGTTTATATCTCCAGATATCGACCAGGCCGTATTCTAAAAGAAAGGAGTTAATACAGGTCGCCGCTTTATTAGGAAGCGACGGATTGGTTGATGACCTGTCAATCACCGGATTAAGGCAACAGTTAAAGTCACCGCCCATGATCAATTTATATTCATTTAGATTCAGTAGCTCAGAAAAAAAGCTTCTTAAAAAATTCAGGACTGTCTGAATTAGGTGCGTAAGCACACACCAGAGCTACCTTTTGACCGCATAATAAACCAGTGACAATTAAATATCTTCCAATCGAATCAGTAACAGTATTAAAGTGTACAATAGGGATTTTAGAATTAACAAAAATAGATACCCCTCTAACTTTATTTGTTGATAAGGAATGATATAAAAGTCCCTTCCAAAATTTAAAAAAGCGATCTTCATCCTGTCTCCGTACATGAGTCTCTTGCGTGAAAGTAATATCCACACGAAGTATTTTTAATTTCTTAAAAATCTTTTTATGCTTAATAGGATGATTCATGCCATTCAAATTCCAAGAAATTATATTAATTTTATTAGCATCCATATTTAGAATTTAAGTTAGTTTTTTAAAGAAAGCTATTGTGCAAGTGTGCCCTAGACCCAGAAGAGAAAAACCACACAGACTTGACAGGAAATGATGTCATGATTGATAGAAAATGTAACCTCTCAGAATTGCCCTATCGAGAAAAAAAACCTAATCTAATAGTTCCACCCCCCAAAGCCCGAATAATAGTGACCCAATAGGCAGGCCACAAGCTAAACCTACTAACCCTTAACCCCATCCTCCATTTTGCAGCTCTTTTCACAAAGTATGTTTACCCCACCGATTCCAGACATAATAAAAGAGATGAAAAAGTTTCAAATACTGCAATGTTATGTCTAACAATAATTAAAACGTAATTAGTGATGGCCATCTTAAATTCATCTAAAATGTATGAATCATATATTCAGAAAAGAATAAATCCAAACAAATAATATATTACAACTGTAGTTTTTTTAAGAGAACTTACAAGTCGTACAAAAAAAAGTGAAAAAGAAATATATATAGCAAACCCAGAGCTATATTAATGTTAAAACAAATGAAAGAGAAAAAAAAATCAGACTAGATCCTGTGTGGACATCCATAAAATGTAAAACAGGTTTTCTTCAAAGCAACTGCGCATATATACTAATTATTAACAAATTTTTAAAAAGGATTAAATCAACCAATTCCTGTATGGACATCCATAAAGCATAGAATAGACTTTCCTCAAAGTATCTATAAACATCTCCCAGCTCAAAATTACCTGTTCAAGTTCCAATCGGAAAACTTTAAAAACATTTTTTATTTTTATTGAAACACCAACAAATTACATTCAATTCAGCCAATTGCCAATTACATTTTGACTGTTAAACCCAGCCAACTCCCCAACCTTCCTCACCATCCCCCCTCTACCCCCTCCCCTCCACCCACCAACTGAATAGTAGTGCATAAACAGACAAAGCATTCCTATTTTAACAAAAGATATTTTAAGTTAGATATCAAATTTGTCCACATTAAGATTGTGTTTGGTCGTGAATCATTTACTCTTGCTGATGAAGTAAGAAATGTCCAAAAAGCTCTGAAGCCAGTGAGTACTTGAAATATCATGAGGAGGTTTCCAACGCTGGACTACAATCTTCTTAGCTGCAGTCAGGCTTGCCAGCCAGACTTTGCGTGTTTTTTCCATAAGGGAAAGGTGAGAGTCATCATTTAGAAGATGTACAGCGGGGTCCACTGGTAATTGTACCCCCATTAGTTCTGTAAGAGTACTGATAACCTTCCCCCACAAACCAAAAACCCCTGGACATTCCCATACAACATGTATAAAAGAGCCAATGGTTCCGTGGGGGCAAAATGAGCAATATGGGTCAGGAACTAGTCCCATTTGATGTCTAATTCTCGGTGTTAGATATGCTCTATGACAAAATTTCAAGTGTACATACCAATGATTTGGGTTTTTCGAAGTACCAGCAACATTATCCCAAATCACATCCCAGTCGAAGTCTTGTCCCAATTCAGATATGTCCCAATCCCAGGCTTTCATTCCTGATGTGGGCATATAATTCTAGGAGTTTAATTTATCATAGATATATGACACTATCTGTCTTGGAGCACCCTGTATCCAACTTAAAATGGGATGGTCTTTTAAATCTGACCCCCAGGGAACCCCATTGGCTTTACAAGCTGATCTTACTCTAAAGTAGAAGAAAAGAGAGTGTTTATCAATATTATATCGAGATATCAGTTCTTGAAAGCTAAGGATAGTACTTGCCCCATTAATATCTTGACGAGTAGCAATACCTTTATCCTCCCAAGTTCTGTTAGTGAATGATCCCCCCCCCCCCCCCCCCCCAGATAGTAAATGATTATTCCCATGAGGCGGCGGGGCACGGCAGCAGCGGCCTTTCCAACCTGGTGTTACTTTAACTTAATTTTCTATTTTAAGTTTGATACACAATTTTCGATTAGGGCACATGGATAACAGAGCGGCTATCTACCATTGCCAGATACTACTACAATACAGAGATCGCCCAAAAACAAACCTCCACGAAGATCTGCTGGCTGAATGACGGGTCCTCGGCTTGCTGAGGGGAACGGGCCTACATTCCTACTTTACTCACCTGGTGTTGGTAGCCGGAGATGGAGATGTTGAAAGCGATGTGCGAGGAAGCAGAAGCGAGGCAAACGGGCAGGGGTCCGTGCCAGGCTAAAAGCAAACCCTAGCCGGCCGACTCTCCCGTCCATTCTGCTCTCCAATGTCCGCTCCCTGGTCAATAAAATGGACTACATCCGACTCCAACGTAATACTCGGCGGGAGTACAGAGTTTGCTCCGCGTATGTCTTCACAGAGACATGGCTCACTGATGGGATTTCGGATGCTGCCATCCAGCTAGACGGGCTAGCTTTGTTTCGTTCGGACAGAGATGCAGCTGTCTCCGGTAAGGCTCGCGGTGGCGGTGTCTGTGTTTACATCGACACGGAATGGTGTAGGAACTCTGTGCTGGTTTCCAGACACTGCTCATCGTTAGTGGAGTTTGTGGCAGTTTGATGCAGACCATTTTAGTTGCCACGGGAAATCACCTCTGTCCTTATATTCGGTGTCTACATTCCCCCCAGCGCTAATGCTAAGGAGACGCTCTGTGAACTGTACGGGGCTATTAGCGAACTGCAGAATGCACACCCTGTTTATTGTCGTCGGTGATTTTAACCACACGAACCTTAAGTCAGTGCTCCCCAAATTCCATCAGTATGTGGACTTTGCAACGAGGAGGGAGAATGTGTTGGACCTGGTTTTACACAAACATCCCTGACGCGTATCGGGTAGAGTCCCGCCCCCACCTCGGCTACTCAGACCACATCTCTGTAATGCTAATCCCAGCGCTCCAGACTAGTTCAGAAGCAGGTGAAAACCTGGCCAGCAGGAGCCATCTCTGCTCTGCAAGACTGCTTTGAGCACACTGACTGGCACATGTTCAGGGAGGCTGCAACCGATGGCGACTCTACCAACTGAGAGGAGTACACAGCATCAGTGACCAGCTACATCAGCAAGTGCATTGATGATGTTACTCTGTCCAAGACCATCACTATACGCGCTAACCAGAAGCCATGGATGACCGCAGAGGTGCGTGCGCTGCTGAGGTCCCGCGACTCCATCTTCAGAGCAGGTGACTGGGCAGCTCTAACAACAGCAAGGGCCAAACTGTCCCGAGCCATCAGAGGGGCAAAGCTTGCACATGCCCAGCTAATCCACAGTTACTTCCAGGACAGCGGTGACACGCGGCGCATGTGGAAGGGCATCCAGGACATCACCAATTACAGGACAACATCACCTGACTGTGCAGGTGATGCCTCCCTCCCAAATGCGCTGAATAACTTCTACGCCCGGTTTGAGGCAGAAAATGACGTGGCGGCGAGAAAGTCCACTCCTCCTACAAATGACCAGGTGCTGTGTCTCTCCGTGGCTGACGTGAGAAGAACCCTGTGCAGGGTCAACCCACGGAAGGCTGCTGGACCAGACAACATCCCTGGTAGAGTGCTCAGAGGATGTGCAGACCAGCTAGCAGATGTTCTCACTGACATCTTCACCATCTCCCTGAGCAGCGCCACCATTCCAACATGTTTCAAGGCCGCCACCATTGTCCCCGTGCCAAAGAAGTCTTCAGTGTCCTGCCTAAATGACTACCGTCCTGTTGCACTCACATCCATCATCATGAAGTGTTTCGAGAGGCACGTCATGAGGCATATCAAGACCCTGCTGCCCCCCTCACTGGACCCCCTGCAGTTTGTGTACCATCCCAACCGCTCAACAGATGACACCATTGCCACCAGCCTCCATCTGGCCCTAACCCACCTGGACAAAAAATACACACACGTTCGGATGCTGTTCATAGACTTCAGTTCAGCATTCAACACAATCATCCCTCAGAAACTGATTGGAAAGCTGAGCCTACTGGGCCTGAACACCTCCCTCTGCAACTTGATACTAGACTTCCTGACTGGGAGACCTCAGTCAGTCCGGATCGGGAGCAGCATCTCCAACACCATCACGCTGAGCACGGGGGCTCCCCAGGGCTGTGTGCTCAGTCCACTGCTGTTCACTCCGCTGATCCACGACTGTGCTGCAACACACAGCTCGAACCACATCATCAAGTTCGCAGATGACATGACAGTGGTGGGTCTCATCAGCAAGAACGACAAGTCAGCTTACAGAGAGGAGGTGCAGCGGCTAACGGACTGGTACAGAGCCAACAACCTGTCTCTGAATGTGAACAAAACAAAAGAGATGTTTGTTGACTTCAGGAGGGCACAGAGTGACCACTCCCCGCTGAACATCGACGGCTCCTCGGTAGAGATCGTAAAGAGCACCAAATTTCTTGGTGTTCACCTGACGGAGAATCTCACCTGGTCCCTCAACACCAGCTCCATAGCAAAGAGAGCCCAGTAGCACGTTATGAAGACCATGGAGCGGCTGATAATACAGAATCTGAGGCCACAAACCAGGCACGCCCAGGATCCTCTTCAGTTTGCGTATAAGGAGAAGGTGGGAGTGGAGGATGCTATCACGTATTTGCTGCACAAATCACTCTCTCACCTAGAGGGGGTCAGTTGTGCTGTGAGGATTACATTCCTTGACTTCTCTAGTGCCTTTAACACCATCCAGCCCAAGATCTTAAGGCACAAACTAACGGAGATGGGAGTAGACTCTCACATGGTGGATTGGATAGTGGACTACTTGACAGATAGACCTCAGTATGTGCGGTTGGGAGACTGTAGGTCTGACACGGTGGTCAGCAGCACAGGAGCGCCGCAGGGAACCGTACTCTCTCCGGTCCTGTTCACCCTGTACACATCAGACTTCCAATATAACTCGGAGTCCTGCCATGTGCAGAAGTTCGCTGATGACACGGCCATAGTGGGGTGTGTCAGGAATGGACAGGAGGAGGAGTATAGGAAACTGATACAGGACTTTGTGATATGGTGCAACTCAAACTACCTGCGTCTCAATATCACCAAGACCAAGGAGATGGTGGTGGACTTTAGGAGATCTAGGCCTCATATGGAGCCAGTGATCATTAATGGAGAATGTGTGGAGCAGGTTAAGACCTACAAGTATCTGGGAGTACAGTTAGACGAGAAGCTAGACTGGACTGCCAACACAGATGCCTTGTGCAGGAAGGCACAGAGTCGACTGTACTTCCTAAGAAGGTTGGCGTCATTCAATGTCTGTAGTGAGATGCTGAAGATGTTCTATAGGTAAGTTGTGGAGAGCGCCCTCTTCTTTGTGGTGGCGTGTTGGGGAGGAAGCATTAAGAAGAGGGACGCCTCACGTCTTAATAAGCTGGTAAGGAAGGCGGGCTCTGTCGTGGGCAAAGTGCTGGAGAGTTTAACATTGGTAGCTGAGCGAAGGGCGCTGAGTAGGCTACGGTCAATTATGGATAACTCTGAACATCCTCTACATAGCACCATCCAGAGACAGAGAAGCAGTTTCAGCGACAGGTTACTATCGATACAATGCTCCTCAGACAGGATGAAGAGGTCAATACTCCCCAATGCCATTAGGCTTTACAATTCTACCGCCAGGACTTAAGAACTTTTTAAAAGCTATTATTAATGCTTTTTGAGATAGTGATTTAGATGCATATCATATTTTTTACTGAGTTAAGTACTGTATGTAATTAGTTTTGCTACAACAAGTGTATGGGACATTGGAAAAAAAGTTGAATTTCCCCATGGGGATGAATAAAGTATCTATCTATCTATCTATCTATCTATCTATCTATCTATCTAGTGTCTTTACTTTCTGCGAAGGCTGAGGAAAGTCCATCTCCCACCCCCCATCCTCATCACATTCTACAGGGGTTGTATTGAGAGCATCCTGATCAGCTGCATCACTGCCTGGTTCGGAAATTGCACCATCTCAGATCGCAAGACCATGCAGCGGATAGTGAGGTCAGCTGAGAAGATCATCGGGGTCTCTCTTCCCACCATCACGGACATTTACACTACACACTGCATCCGCAAAGGAAACAGCATTATGAAGGACCCCATGCACCCCTCATACAATCTCTTCTCCCTCCTGCCATCTGGGAAAAGGCTCCGAAGCATTCGGGCTCTCACGGCCAGACTATATAACAGTTTCTGCCCCCAAGCTATCAGACTCCTCACTACCCGAAGCCTGGACTGACACCTTGCCCTATTGTCCTGTTTATTATTTATTGTAATGCCTGCACTGTTTTTGTGCACTTTATGTAGTCCAGTGTAGGTCTGTAGTCTAGTGTAGCTTTCTCTGTGTTGTTGTTTCTTTTTATGTAGTTCAGTCTAGTTTTTGTACTGTGTCATGTAACACCATGGTCCTGAAAAACGTTGTCTCATTTTTACTATGTACTGTACCAGCAGTTATGGTTGAAATGACAATAGAAGTGAATTGACTTGAATTGCTTTGACTTGATTGACTTGATTATTGTTCCATAATGGAGATGACTTGCACCATACACTTTTAAATTTTAGGAATTTTTCTGCTGTTCTAAACACTTGTAGCATATGGGTTAAAATTGGACCATAATACAAATCACATTTTTTGGTAGACGTACCTATAAGGAGAAAGTCCTTCAACCTTATTAGTGCTATTAGCTCTTGTTCTATATTTTTCCATAATGAAACTTTATCCTCCTCCATCCAATAGCTAAGACTTTTTAATACAAATGCTCGGAGATACAATTTAAAATTTGGACATGCCAATCCCCCATCCGACTTTTTGAATTATAGAGTTGACCACTTTATATTGGGTCGTTTACCGTTCCAAACATAGCATCATAGTAAGGAGTCCAATTTTTACCAATATCCTGCTAGAGGCGCAAGTGGGATCATTGAGCTGATAAAATTAATGCGGGGTAAGATGTTCATTTTAATGACCGATATACGGGCTGGGACTGATGCTGGCAGGTGTCTCCATCTATTAATATCTTCTATTTTTTTCAAAATTAAAGAGTAATTTGTTTTAGCCACAGATGATAGGGAAGTATTAGCTTTAATACCCAAGTAGCGGACCTCATTTGTAACTGTAATTTGGGGAGGGAGAGACACCTTACCTTTATCCATATTAATCAGCATCAGTGCTGATTTTGACAAATTAACTTTGTATCCTGAAAGAAATCCAAATTGCTCCAGTGTTTTTAAAACATAGGGGAGAGTTTGTTGAACATTTGCCATATAAACTAGCGTGTCGCCTGCGTAAAGTGATATCAAATGTGAAGTTGTACCTATTGTAATAGGGGAGATCTGAGGAGAGTTTCTAATTAACTGTCCAAACAGTTCAATTGATATAGTAAAAATTAAAGGAGACAGAGGGTCCCCTTGTCGTGTGCCCTGTCCTATGTCAAATAACTCTGAGAAACCTCCTCCCACACATACCTGGGCTGAGGGATTAGCATACAGTGTTTGAATCATATTGATAAATTTATCGCCAAACTTAAATTCTTTAAGAACTCTCCAAAGATATGGCCATTCAAGACGATCAAATGCTTTTTCAGCATCAAGAAACAGCAAGCCACAGGCAGGTGGTATTTTATGTGTTGCACTCAGTATGTGTAAGATTATCAGATGCGAGACGTCCCCTGATAAAGCCCGTTTGATCTAGGCTAATTATTTTCCCAACTGCTGTCTCAAGTCTACTGGCTAAGACTTTTGTAAATACCTTGAGGTCGGCATTTAAGGAGATTGGACGGTAATTGGCACACTCCAAGGGGTCCTTACCGGGCTTGGGTATAACTGTGATCAGGGCAGTGTTTAGATCTCTATGGAAAGTGCCATTTCCAAAAGTATAATTTAATGTTTCTAACCATGCTGGTCCAAGAATATCCCAAAGTGCTAGGTAAAGTTCCACAGGTATGCCATCTATACCTGGCATATGGCCCTTATTTGTAGCTTTGACTGCTTTATGTAGCTCATCTAGTGTAATAGGAGAGTCTAGAGTTTTGGTGTCCTCTAATGACAACGTAGGGAGGTGTAATCCACTAAAAAAATCTGAGGTCATTCTCAGAAGGAACTGAGCCACTTGTATACAACTCATTTAAAATAATTCTTGAATGTCTCATTTATTTCCTCTGTTGAAGATACTACCCCACGTTTAGCACATCTAATTGCTGGTATAGACCTTTTAGCTTCCTGTTGTTTGAGCATTAGTGCCAAAAGATGGCTCAGTCTGCTGCCTTCTGCATAATACTTATGTTTGGTTATATGGATCATATATTCTGCACTGCTTCTTAATAAATCATTTAATTCTGCTTTTTTTGTTTTGAGCTCATTTTCTTTTGTTATGGTGTATCTCCTTTTGAAATCATTCTCCAAAACCTTACATTGTTCTTCTAGGGTGGAAATCTTTTGAAGCCAGCTTTTATGTAGATGGGCACTAAACCATATGGTGTTATTTCATAAGAAACCCTTGATGGAGGCCCAAATCACTATCACATCTGAGACACTATTTTTATTCAAATTTATAAATTCTGTCAGTTTTGTTCTCAAAAACTTGATATAGTTAAGGAAAATTTATCGAGGTTAATGTTTACCAAAGCATTCATGTCCGAACCAACATATAGTTGGTAGTCACTTAACTTCAGTAATTGTGAGGTAATTGAGGGAAAAAATTCAACCTTGAATATAGTTGGGGCATATAGGCTAATGAATGCAACTTTTTTACCCTGAATGGATGTACAGCAAAAAGCTAGACGTCCTTTATTGTCGGCGCCAGCCCTTTCAATTGCTACATTAATATTACGTCTCATTAATATCATAACTCCTTTGGTACGAGTACCATCAGCTGATGCAACAGCGGGTTTATAAAAGTGGTTTTGAACCCTAGGAATGTCATTAGGTTTAAGATGTGTTTCCTGTAACAGTGCAATAAAACCTTTGAGCGTTTGTAGGGAGAGTTTAATCCTCTAACATTAAATGATACAATAGTAAGATTTTCTAATTTGTCTGTGTTGCTCATCTTCCCCTGGATCTGTTGTTGTAAGTTGGTGTTGGAGCCCTGAGTTACCCCCTTCCCACCCCCCTTCCCATCACCCCTCCCATTCAACCCTTTACTTTGTATCATCTGTGAGTGTCACTTAGCAATGTCAGACACCGAACACTGACATTAACTGCCCCCCCTCTAGCAACAACAAATTAGAAAGGTAAAGCAGTTCTCATAGACAATCATATCAAAGAGACAAGAAAAAAAACCCTGGACAAACCCGTTAGCCTATATAATTAAAACCATTTCCTGCTCAAATATAGTATAACACATTATCAAGACCCCAACAGCTCTCTAGCGAGAAACTGTCACTTTAATGGATGGTCGCTTGGCGATGGCTCCAGTGCTATCTGATCTGGTGCCCAGGAACGTAAACAAGTCTACTGGAGACATAACGTTCTAAAGTTATTCAGAACAAACAGCTGTTTCTCAGCTTCATTCTTGATGAAGTATGACAATTGGGTATATTGAATATCACCTTAAAACTCTGACCTGCAATAGTCAGAAACAAATTGGCCCCTTAATTAACTAAATACAAAAGTGCAACGAATGACTTTCCAGTAAAAGAATAACCAGAGAACTTCACACCTAGGATATTAACTTGCCCGTGTCTGTTAGATTGCGCATACAGGCTAGTCCAAGCTCTTAATGCAGTTCCATCTCCTCCTGAGGGGCATGTGGACTTTGCACAGGGTCTTCTTCCATATCTCCCAGCACCGATGATTTCAGAGCTTCTTTCACTTCCTCTGCCGAGTTAAATGACATCTTCATGCCCTTGATATTCACTTTCAAAATCGCCGGGTATATGAGGAATGAGTCGATCCCCTTCTGTCGGAGCTTAACGGATCTCCTTGTGTCCCTGCCGTTCCTGCATCGTGCCAGGGCTGTAGTTGGCGAAGAACTGCAGCTGGGTGCCATCAGGGAGAGTAGGTTTGGCTTTCCTCGCGCCCTCCAGGATAGCCTGCCGGTCGGTGTACCATAGAAGCCTAAAAATCATGGTCCGCGGTCTTGCGGTGTGGTTGGAAAAGATCCTATGTGCTCTATCGATCTCCAATGGAGTGCTGTGGGAATTCTTGAGCGCTGGAATCCAATTAGGGAGCATCTTCTGGAGGTAACCTCTTGGATCGTTGCCCTCAGCGCCTGTCGGTAGGTTGACCAGCCGCACATTGTTTCTCCTGGATCTCTCCTGCAAGTCATTTAGCTTCTTCCATATCTTAGTCAGCTTCGCGAGACAGGAATTAGTAACTTCCTCATTCTTGTGTCAGCAAACCTGAATGTTGTCTATTTTGTTGAAGACTGTGCTAAATTTTTTTTAGCATGAATGTCCGCTTGCTCCTTTAACGACCGGAGAATGTTACCATTCTCTGCCATATGCTTCTGTATGGGATCGAGAGCCTTTTCCAGCGACTCCTTTAGCATGTGGGCTACCGTTTCTTGCAGCGATTCCATCTCCATTGCTATTGTTTGCTTAATTAGTATAGCTACTTCCTCAGATGAATCGCTAGCTTGGTGTTGTCTGCTGGTATCTTGTTTCCTGGTTGAGTTTGAATCTTTTTTTGAGGCCATGTCTTTAGTAAGATCTTTCTCCAACTCAACCTTGTACTAAGACCATCTATGAGCCCTAAAGAACTTGAAAAAGGAGGGTTATATGTCAGCGCTGAGTGCCGTGTTGCCATCTTGCCTCGTGCCTCACTGGAAGTCAATCGGAATACTTTTAAAATTTTTAATAAACTCCCAGCCCTTATTTGGAGAAAGTATCCTCTGTGGCTGAGAATCAGGAGGAAAAATTATCAAGCGAGTGGGGTAGCGGAGCGAAGGATGGCAATTTATTTTATACAATTCAGTCATGACTTCCCGGTATTTCCTTCTTTCAGCAAAAATCTCAGGAGGAAAATCTTCCACTATACGAATTTCAATTGAATTGTAGATCAGTTTCCTTCTTTTTCTAGACTCTCGGAGTATGGCTTCTTTGGTTGTATAATAATGGAAGCAAAATATGAGTGGTCTTGGACGAAGTTCCGATGAATGCCGAGATCTCGGAATTCTGTGCGCTCTGTTGAGGACAGGATTCGCTTCAAGGATCTCACTAAAAAGTGAATACAGCATATCAGAGAAGAACTTTAACAGGTTACCAGCTTCAGTATTTTCAGGCAAACCCAATATACGTAAATTCCTCCAGCGTGCTCTGCTGTCTAAATCATCATTTTCCCCTCGTTTTTGATAATTCCAAGGTATCTTCATTAATTTTCTTTTCCATAGATAACATTTTCAATTCCTTTTCATTGATAGTTTGCCTGAATCGTTTCTGTTCCCTCTCAATTTGATGGGTAGTCTGTTTGAGCGTCTGCAATTGAAAGTCCAAATTCTTCAGAGATTCTTGAATAGTAAAGATGGATTTTTCAGGCTTCCCTTTAGTATCCGTCAGTTTATCAATCTTAATGTTAAGTGAACCAAATTCAGATTTCATATCTTGTATTGAAGAGAATATTACTGCTAAAGTAACAGGTTCCTCCGACTTCTTTATTTGTTCCGTTTCCGGAAAAGTCTTGCCGCTTCTCAATTCAATACCAGATCGACTTCCTGCCATCATAATTAAGTCATAAATCCTTCAATAGAAATAATGAATCTTCAAACTTAAAATGAATCTATCAGTGGAATGTAAGATATAAAAAAAAAGTGGAACCGCGATAGAAACGCGTCTCACTCCATTCGCTGCAAAATGGAGTCTGCATCGCTTCTCAAAGTTGTCCTGGATACTACAGAGGCTAGTGCCCATGATGGAGCTGACTAAGTTTACAACTCTCTGTGGCTTATTTCAATCCTGTGCAGTAGCTCCGCATACCAGATAGTGATTCAACCAGTTAGAGTACTCTCCATGGTACATCTGTAGAAATTTGTAAGTGTCTTCGGTAACGTACCCAATCTCCTCAAACTCCTAATGAAATATAGCTGCTGTCGTGCCTTCTCTATAGCTGCATCAATATGTTGGGGCCCAGGATAGATCCTCAGAGAATTTGGCACCCACAAACTTAAAATTGCTCACTCTTTCCACTTCTGATTCCTCTATGAGGACTGATGTGTGTTCCCTCAATTTACCCTTTTGTTCTTTGGTCTTACTGACGTTGACTGCAAGGTTCTTGTTGTGACACTACTTAACTAGCTGATATATCTTACTTCTGTATGTCATCTCGTCACTATCGGAAACTCTGCTAACAATAGCAGAATCACAGAAATGGAGTGAGCATAGAAGTCCTTACTCAATGTATGCCTGGAGGTAGACATTGTTGAGCACATGGAGGTAGATCCTGTGTGCTCAATGCCCAGTAAAGGGGAGCAGGAGACCTGGGAGGGCCACTATTAGAAAGCTTGATAGAAGATTAGGGTTGTCAACACTCGGACCAATGTTGGTGCTATCCACATACCTTGGGTATAGTTCGTTAAGGAGGTGGGTTTTACAAATATACTGATCTTTTTATCCTGTCCTGATCATGTTTGGACAGAATTAATTGAGTATGTTAAGCAATTATTTATAAGAGCTGTGGTTTTAAGTATATACACTCACCAACAAAATGTTGTGAATGTAACTTGACAAGGCATGAAGAGATAGTTGCCTAAAGTGAGAGATTAACAAGACCAGGAACAGGAGAATCAATATTTCAGCACTGACCATTTAAAGTGTGTCTGTTAAGGCCAAGATTATTTGGGTAAGATTATTTGTTAATTGTTACATTACTTGAGAATTAAAAACTTCTTAACAACTACCACCTGTGGAACCAGAGGAGCCAACACACTTGACCACTGTTATATCACCAACATGAACACTTACTGTGCCATCCCACGGCCGCAATTTGTAAAGTCCAATTGCCTGGTTGTACTTCTACTCCCAACGTTCGCACAGAGACTAAAGACCACAAGACCAGTGGTGAGAACCAAGAGGTATGGTCAAGGGAGGACGAGTAGCACTTACAGGACTGCTTTGTATCGGTGGACTGGACAACATTCAGGGATTCATCTTTGAAGTTACATGAATAAACCACAGTTGTCATGGCATTTTTTCAAGACCCGTGTGGATGAGTGTGTGCCTTTGAGAACATATTGGACACACCCAAACCAAAAGCCATGGATGAACCAGGGGATTCATATTCTTCTGAGGGTTAGGTTTGTGGCAGAGAAGACTAGTGATCCAGAACGATACAAGACAACCAGGTACAACCTATGGAAGGCTATTTTAAGAGTGAAAAACCAATTCTGATTGAAGTTAGAGATGGAATCAAATTCATATTAGTCCTGTTAGGGTTTGTAGGCCATTATTTCCTACAAGGTGAAACCTAATAACCTGAATCGCTGTAATACTTCACTCTCGATGAGTTCAATGAATTTTATGCACTCTTTGAAAGGGAGAGTAAAACTACACCTGCAGGAATCCCTGCAGCATCTGGTGACCCTGTGATCTTTATCTTAGAAGCTGATGTCAGAACATCTCTCAAATGGATGAACACTGCCAAGTTGGGGCACTAGAAACCTGTGCCAACCAACTGGCAGAGTCTTCAAGGACATTTTCAGTCTCTCACTGCTGTAGTCAGAGGTTCACACCTGCTTCAAAAGTGCGATAATCATACCAGTGCCCATGAAGAGCTGGGGTAATGATATACTCCCAACCGCACCAGCTTCTGGGGTTTAGATGCTCTAACTCTCTGGAATATGGATAGCTGGCACGGCCCCTTTAATGATTCAGGACTGACCTGCTAATTGCCAGCTATGTTTTGACACCAGGATTGCAATATTTAAGGAACATCTGAATGGAGGTCCAGTGCTCATTTGTCAGCTCTACTTGGATTATCATCTGGCGACAAGTTTAGTATTCTGTTCTCGTTTCAGTCAGAAGTGGACCCAGTGGGGTATCAGAGTCTCTTGTTCGCTGTGGCCAGCCACTGTGAGAGGATTTCTAGGTAGAGCCTGGAGATACGTTACCTCCAGGTTGCCGTGTGCCAACTTTTGCAAGGGGGAGGCCAGAATCACTCAGGTGAGGCTTTGCTCTGCAGAGCAAATACATACTTTGACCCTGGAGAGATTCAGCCGAGACATGGGTTCTTGCAGCAGCTTCCTCACTCACTTCTCACTGGTGTTCAAACTCCAGCTGTCTCGTTTCACTTCAGAGTGTGGAAAGGTGGCCTTCGTTATCTCTCTCCTGACAGGGGGAGCCCTGGCCTGGGCCACCGCACATTGGGAACAGAGGTCGGAGGTAATGGAGGAATTTATGCCCGTCATCAGGAAGGTGTTCCATCATCCCACCGGAACAAGCCGAGTCTCGGACTGGCTGATGATGTGTCAGGGCAGATGGTCAGTGGCTGAATACGCTATCGAGTTTCAGACTTTGGCCCAAGAGAGTGGCTGGAACGGAGAAGCCTTGGCCAATCTATATCGCCATGAACTCTGGATGTCCTTGCTTTGGGAGAGCCATCACAGGATTTGTGGTTTCTGATCAACCTGTCCATCCACCTTGATAATCCTCTGGCAGAGCGAAGTTGGGACTACATCAAGAGTTCAAATAGGGGTAGCCCAAGCCAGGCCTCCCTCAACACATTGTAGTTCAACTCCCTGATCTTGGACACTGACCAGCCCATAGCCTGTTGAGCCTATGGAAATCGGCTGCACAAGACTCTCCGCCGATGGCATGTCCTGGTGTCGGAGGTGAGATGGCTGCTATTACTGCAGGGAAGCAGGTAACCTGTGGGCTGAATGTCTGAAGCTCCAGCCATTGGAGGAACTGCTAGGACTGGTTAATGTTGGGGGGACTGTGACAGTAGCCACCACCACTCTCAACCCCACAGCTTCTGGTGTCACACTGAAGGCTGAGATCCCCTGGGGTAAGAACTGAAGAGAGCTCCCTGCTTTTGTGGACTCTGGAGGAGCTGGTAATTTCTTGGACTTGGGGAACACACGTCGGCTCAACATAATGCTGCAGGAGTTAAGCCAGTCCATGCCCGCAACTGTCCTGGATGGCTGTCCACTAGGTTCTGGGCAGATCCAGCAGCAGATATTGGTTTCGTGGATGAGGATTGAGGATCATGTGGAGGACATTAGTTTCTACATCATCAATCTGCCTCTCATTCCCATGACTTTTGGACACCCTTAGCTGTCCTAGCATAAACCTTCCATGTACTGGAAGGAAGGAAGGATCATGATTGGTCCAGTCTTTGCAAAAGGGTATGTTTCCAACATGGTGTTCTGACCCCCAGACTCTCCCGAGACAAATGACCGACCAGGGAACAGACTTCAGTTCGAGGTAACCTGAAGCCTTCTGGAGACCCAGTCCTGCTCTTGAGAACAGACAAACTGGCTCTGGCCAACAAGACTATGCGAGTCCCAACTCTGTCTAGTCGCGGGCGTGCAGAGCTAGGGGGATCTCTGATTCAGGAGCAAACCAAGGAGATGCCCAAGCAGTCTGGAACTCTTAACAGCTCAGCCTAAGGTATTCAGTCACCAGGTCCTGACTACAGGAAAGACTGCTAAAGACTGCTAAACACAGAACCTTGGAGTCTGGTTCCTGGGGCACAAGGGTCACTTCTAATATCTCATTGGCATCGTCTGAGGATATGGACGATGATTTGGACTCTGATTTGTCCACTGTTTCAATGAAAGAGTCTAGTGAACCTAGGGAGGAGACTGAAGTCTGCCGAATCACCTCTGCCACCCAAGGAGCCTCAAGGATAGTCCTCAAAGAAAGGTTTGCAGTTAATTGAAACACCAAAACCAGGGTAAATCCCTTCCATCTACAAGGAGTTGGAAGAGGCCTTCAGCAAGAGAATGGCCTCAACTCTTCCACTGCACTGACCCTAAGACTGCGCTATAGATCCACTGCCCTGGTTCTTGACCTTCACGGGGTCGACTGTACCCACACTCATGCCCAGAGAGAAGTGCCAAGGAGGAATATGTAAAGGAGGCTCCTGCCATGGGATTCATTTGGCCCTCTACCTCACCAGCCGGTCAGAGATTGGCCACAACCATCCAATGTGAAACAGCTTCAGCTCAGTGGCGGCTCCGCTTACAGCTCCAACGAAGAGATCCATGTGCCCTTTAGATTGGGCTACCGAAGCAGAGGCTGCTTTCGCAGAGCTCAAACAGTGGCTCATGACAGCTCCCATTTTGGTTGTACCTAACCCGGACCTTCCCTTCCTCATGGAGGTGGATGCCTTGGGCGTCGGAGTGGGTTCAGTGCTGTTTCAATCGACACCTTTAGACAATAAACTGCACCCATGTTCATCCTTCTCCAGGCAGCTACCCCCGGCAGAGGTGAGGTATGACATCGGGAAAAGAGAATGGCTCACAGTCAATTTGGCTTCAGAGGAATGGCATCACTGGCTTGAGGGGGCCTAGAACCCTTTTATCGTTTAGACAGAGCACAAGAACCTGGCTTATATTCAAGTGGCTAAGAGACTGAATTCCTGGCAGGCCAGGTGGTTTCTTTTCTTTAACTGCTGTAATTTTGTCCTGACCTATCGACCGGGGTCAACGAGAAAATAAGCCAGATACCTCGTCCTGTCAGTTTGATGAACCCGAACGAGAGAAGCAGCCTACCACTATTTTCCCCAAGTCAAGGAGGTAGCACCATTTCATTGGGGAATTGACACACCTGTTCGCAAGGTCCAGGCACAAGCAGAGATTCTCAAGAACGGTACTGTGGGTCGGCTGTTCGTCTCAAATTCCGTCCAGTATCGGGTACTTCAGTGAGTATATACATCGAGAATGACCGCGCACCCAGGGGTTGCCAGGACCCCCACGTTCATCAAGAAAAGATACTGGTGGCTTGGAGTGGCGAGAGAGATCCAACAATATTTGCAAACGTGTGAGGTATGTGCTCAGAACAAGGAACCCCACACCCAATCTCAAGGGCTCCTTCACCCTCTGCCTGTTCTGGACAGACCGTGGGCGCACATCTTTACAGTATTCGTTGCACGGGATGTATCCATTCAAATGCCAATTTGGCTATTCTCTATTACTCTGCCCTGAACAGAGTTGGGGTACCTGTGGCTAAAGATCTCCTCTGATGCTACAAGCAGAAATGGATGAGTGCAAGGGAGATTTTGTTGGCCTCTACCTGGAAGGCTGAAGTAAAAGCTAACCACAAGAGAAGACAAGAACCAGATCTGCAGCCTGGGCAATAGGCTGATTGTCTACCCAGGAACTGCCTCGCTGGGTGGAGTCTAGGAAATTGATGCCCAAGTTCATTGGACCCTTTAAGGTTCTCAAAAAAAGTAAATCTGTTGGCTTACACCTTGCAGCTCCCCAAGACCCTCAAGATCATCCCATTTTCCATATTTCCAAATTAAAACCTGTGAAAACCAGCCTTTTAGCCCCACCACCATCAGTCCTGCCACCTCCCAGGTTTGTCAATGGGGAATAGGCCTTCATCATGAGAAGAACTTTGGGTTCACAAGCTTGGATAGACTACCATCTGTGGCAGAGAAGGTCGAAAGTGTTCTGCACCAGGTCTTCAGGATCCATGGCTTTCCGGTGGCCATTGTGTTGGATCGCGGTCCACAATTCACATTGTGGACCTGGGAAGGATTCGGACCTGAGGAATGGCGCTGGGTTCCTGTAAGGGTCATCTTGGACTCAGCTCTCGTCCACAACCACCATCACTACCTCTGAGCAACTAGTGCTGTCAGGAGTCGGCCATAGGGGAGGCGACCGGTTACAATGCACATCGAGACATGCCATCTTCCAGGGTTTGGATGCTCTAACTCTCCAGAATATGGCATGGCCACTAAGGATTCAGCGCCATCCCGCTATTTGGCAGCCATGTTTTGGCACCAGGATTTCAATATTCGGAAGCTCAGTGCTGAATCATCGGCTCTACTTGGATTACTGCCTAGCATCTCATTTAATATTCTGTTCTCATTTGAGTATTGCATCATGTCTCAATTCCAGCCTCAGATACTCGAGCACTTGGGTCCAACCATCCTTGCCTAGGTCGCTTGTCACACAGGGTAAGCTGCCACAATGACTGTTGCAGAGCTGCTCTCACATTTACTGCGATTGAGAGGTTGGTCATGGCCAGAGTCAATTCTTGCCTAAGCAAGGAACTGGATCTGCTGCAATTTGCCTATTGCCACAGTAAGTCTACAGATGATGCAATATCACTGGTTCTCCACTCAACCTTGGATCACCTGGACAATAACAACAATGATATCAGGCTGTTGTTTATTGATTACAACTCAGTGTTCAACATCATCATACTCTCAATACTTATCAATTTCATCCAAAACACGTGCCTCTGTACCTCCCTCTGCAAATGGATCCTTGACTTCCTCAATCGAGAGACCAAAGTCAGTGCAGATCAGAAATAACATCTCCTCCTCAGTGATATCAACACTAGTGCAACTCAAGCATAAGTGCACACTCATGACTGTGTGGCCAGGCACAGCT
Organism: Hemitrygon akajei; assembly: GCF_048418815.1. Taxonomy (NCBI): domain Eukaryota; kingdom Metazoa; phylum Chordata; class Chondrichthyes; order Myliobatiformes; family Dasyatidae; genus Hemitrygon; species Hemitrygon akajei. The sequence continues at coordinate 53,660,781 of NC_133125.1, forward strand.
CAACCACCATCTATAACTTTGCCAATGGCACACCAATTGTTGACAACATTTCAGACGTGATGAGGTGGACTGCAGGAGTGAGAAAGATCAGCTGGTTGAATGGTGTTGAAATAACAACCTTACACTCAACCAAGGAATGGATCATGGACTTCAGGAAGAGGAAATCAAAGGAAAACACACCAGTCCTTAGAGGGATCAACAGTGGAATGGGTGAGTAGTTTCATGTTCCTGGTGTCAACATCTCTGAAGTTCTATTCTGGGCTCAACATACTAATGCAATCGCAGAGAAAGCATGACAGTGGCTATATTTCATTAGGAGTTTGTGGAGACTTGTTATGTCATCAAAGACTTCTACAAATGTTTACAGCTGTACCATGGAGAGCATTCCAACTGGGGCATCGCCATCTGCAATGGAGGACCGCTGCACAAGATCAGAAAAAGTTGCAGAAAACCGCAAACTTAACCAATTCCATCATGAGTCCTAGACCCCACCCCCGGCATCAAGGACATCTTCGAAAGGCGATGCCTCAAAATGTCAGCACCCATCACTAAGGACCCTTGCACCCAGGATATGCCCTCTACTCATTGCTAGCACCAAGGTGGTCACATGGGAGCCTGAAGACACACACTCAATGGTTTAGGAACAGCTTCTTCCTCTCTGAAAGGAGAATGAACCCATGTATACTATCTCACTTATTTTTACTTTCTCTTTGCACTACTTATTTAATTATATATATATTTATTTCTTGTTGTAATTTATAGTTTTTTATTATTATGTATTGCAATATACTGTTGCCATAAAACAACAATTTCATGACATGCTGCTAGAGGTTAGCATGACGCTATTATAGCCGGGGTGTCGGAGTTCAGAGTTCATATCAAGCGTCCTCTGTAAGGAGTTTGTACGTTCTCCCTGTGGGATACATGGCTTTTCTCCAGGTGCTCCGGTTTCTTTCCACAGTCCAAAGATGTACCGGTTAGTAAGTTGTAAATTGACCTGTAATTAGGATAGGGTTAAAGTGGGGTTGCTGGGCGGCATGGTTCAAAGGGCAGATTCTGTGCTGTATTGCCAAATAAATAAATAAACAATAAACCTGACTCTGTTTCTGTTGGCTGGGAAGATTCATATGATTTGTAGTTTACAAGGTAAGAGCATAGGTCTGGTGGTGCCAATAAAGATCACAAATATGATAAGATCATTCTTATCAGAATTGTTTTATAACAGCTATTTATATCAATTGAATAACACAGGACTCAGTCGGGATTTGTTTATGACCCACTGTGTGGCCAGCAATCTCAGTAGTTATAGGGGGTGAGTATTTCTAAGAATGGTACCCACACTTACATCTCTTTAGGTCAATGACAAAGTACCAGAAAACACGGCGGAGAGCTGAATGATCCAGCCTTCTAAAGGAAGGCCTGAGCCAGCCCACAGGATGTTTTAGATCTGTGGATTGCAGTGGGATTGACCGACCCAGTGATAGTACCATGGGCTGGTGAGATAGGCCAGAAGAGGGAGAAGTTGTTATGTAGCTGTAGTAAATGCAGCTACTGCGATGTCACAGAAGTCTTGCTCTGTGTGCTGTAACCAGGGCACCCAGCGACAAATTGCCAGAATTGACATAGAAGGGGAAAGGAGATAATTTATTACAGGTGGCTTCTCAGGCCATATTTGGCAGTGGTGTCCTAACAACATCATAATACCATAAGACATAAGAGCAAAATTAGGCCTTTCGGTCCTAAAATGGGAGGAAGGTGCAAGTGTCACCCACCATGCAGGCAGAAACCACAGTAGTACGCTCTCTGTTCAAGTTGACTGCCGACCAGATTATAGAGCTGGTGAGGATGGCATCCAGGACAGAGAAATGGCTGGCAGCAGCCTCCTTTGCCAGTAGTGGTCACCCATGCATATATACCATACAAGAGGTTTATTAGGGGGCCAGCAATGTGAAATGTTAGTGGACACGTGGTCGTTAGTATCGATAATTGATCTACCTGTCCATGGCTGGAGAGGTGATTTACGTTACCAATGCAAGAGGTGAAGTCATGAGAGAGAGTTAAGTCAGCCTCAGATCATTGAGATAGAGGGAGTGCAGCTTCCTGCGGATTTTTGTGTGTGCCCAAACAGTAAGGGTCCTATACTGGGGATAGACATGCTAAGTAAGGCAGGTGATATTGTTACGAACCCCGTAACTGGGTTACTTACCAGCAAAGATAGAGACATCTGTTGGAGTCTGGTGATACTATTTTAACAGTATTTATTAGTAAAAATACACAAAAATAATATCAATGCAAATATACAGATAATATACGTCGTCACTACTAAACCTAAAAGTGCGGGTATAATAATAATCAATAAGAAATAAGCTCTATCGTTGTCTAGGGGATAATGAATTGTCCGATGGAAATATAAAGTTCGCTGCAGTTCACACAAGCTGCCATCTTTTGGTTGTCGCAGTGTTGCAATTGTTGGAGAGAGAGAGAGAGATAGAGAAAAACTTGCCGACTTTCCTTTATGATTTTGATCCATCAGGTGTCTCGTTGTCGTGGCCGTTCAAGTGTGACCTCTCCTTTAGCTAAAGCGTTCTTCTGTGATGAGCCCGCCACCCAGGCAAGGGAGGATGCACACGAGCTCCCACCGGCTTTCGCTATAAAACGCTGTCACGGGATTTCTAGCGTTTCTCCTGGTGCGTCTAAAGGGGAGTTTCCCCAGACCCGTCTTTTATCCTCACTCACGGGGTCTCAGATGTCAATCAGGTTGGGATGATGCAATCCCTCAACCAGACCACTCTGATTGTCCCCTGAGGGGTTTCAATGAATAGTACAGTACTCAATACACAATTCCTTCTCCAAGGGATAATGGCAGTAATCAGTGGTTCCGTTCCGCGTTTGTTAGGAGACATTCCAAACCTTGTGTATTCTGTGTCCCTCTCTCTCTCATTTCCTGGGTCTCAGACTCGAAATAATAGTGATCTTGTGGTACTCAAAAAGGAGGGGGCGACTTTGTACCCTTCGGCCCCTTAGAGTTGCTCCACCTTTGTAACAATATAGACTTAGGAAAGGGAGTAATAACATGGACAAGACAGGGACAGAAAACATGTGTGATCCTCTGAACAGTGAACATGGCTCACAGTAAGACAGCAGCCCCAAGCACAGACAGCAGACAGGACAGCGTGTGTGTGTGAATTATGTCAGGGGCCAAACACAATCAAGAACTGTTAAAGCAGTGCAGCTGCCTGCAGAGGTAGCAGCATGAAAGGACACACCAGAAAGGGAAGAGAAAGCAGCAGAAAGGGATTGAGTAGTGGCCACCATCCTTTTTAACACCAAAATCCCCTAACTCGGCCTTAGTGAAAGGCAAGATCAACCCCAGATCAATTAGTTACACGCATGTGCACCAAGGCAGAAAAGACCGGAAGTAAAACCCCGCAACCCAGAAGTAGAAATAATGCATAAACACCAGGGGTACCCACCCTTTTTTTGCACCGCGGACTGGTTTAATATTGATAATATTCTTGCGGACCAGCCGACCGGGGCGGGGGGGGGGGGGTGTTAAACACAACCGGGTTCCCCATGAACATTCGGTGTGGTGAAGAGGTTCAGAGGCGGCGCTCATCTGTCCGCACACCAGGCCAGCAGCAATGGCACTTCCCGCTGGCCACGCTCCGGGCCAGTAACGTCGGCACTTCCCGCCAGCCGCACACCAGGCCAGCAGCAATGGCACTTCCTGCTGGCCACGCTCCGGGCCAGTAATGTCGGCACTTCCCACCAGCCGCGCTCCAGGCTAGTAGCGTCAGAGGTTCTCGCCGGCTGCGCAAGGCGAACACTGGCACGAGGGTGTCACTGCGATTAGGCGACTGATGACCTCGTGTGGGTTCAAGTTCAACAGACGCCGTGACAGGGATCGAGGAAAGATGCAGCTGACTCATATTGTTTCCTCGTGGCCCGGTGGTTAGGGACCACTGAAGTACACTGTGTAGTGTGGGGGAGCTACGCGCATGCGCACTGGGCAGAAAAAACGGAACTAAAACCCCGCAACCCGGAAACAATCTCTCAACAGTGTTTGTGTATTTCTTTTTCTTTTTTTTTGGGATCTGCTGGGAAAGCCTCAAAGATCGACCAGTCAATCACGATCGATGGGTTGGCGACCACTAGGATTGAGCGTGCAAACCCAAGGGCAAAGAGAGAAAAGTAGACAGAAATTACAAGTGTGGAGGAAGAAATCACCAGTGAATTGAGTATAATTATATGGGGATGTGAAGGACCATTGTAACCAGGTTAATACGCTGAGTGGCCAAGCGACAATGGTTGGAGAGTCCCTGAGGGAGATAAGATAGTCCTCCCACACTAGGTGGCCAGGTCATGGTAAGCACGATGCCTGAAAAGACAGGGTTTGCTCCCAGGTGGATAGGACTACAGCTGGTGCTCCAGACAAATGACCCCAGTATTTGTCTGCAGACCAGGCACAGCAGCCAGTGGAAACACTAGATTTAGGCTAAATGATTTGAGTCACCTTCTTTGTCATCCTCACAGACAGAGGGGATCAAATCTACCCAGTAACAATGTCAGCACAGTGAACTTACGTGCTGATGAACACCAGCCTGTTGCTTCACATCTGACCACTCCTGATTAAAGCAGATCTGCGGATGAAAGAGAATGGGGACGCGAGTGCAGAAGACACAGAGGGAGCGTATCAGCATGACATGAACAGCATGTAGAAGTATAATGTTAACTGTACTTTGTTTTGCCTGGATTCAATGTCCTTATGCTATGAAGTGAAAAAGCAGAGTCCAGTTTTGAATTGATAATACATCTATAGATATAATAAATTATTGGATGGACAATGCTCAATCTTAGCTGACAGAACTGTGGCCTGCTTCAACCTTGTTCTGATAATGGATTCACAAGGAATTAGTTACTGCCTGTTACATCACTGTGTTTAGGGCAGCAATAAAAGTCCTTCATCTCCATCTGTCCTCGGCCATCTGCTCTATGGTGCTTCAGGTGTGATTCAGGGTCCTCATTCCTGCCTCTGTGGTATGGTGCCAAGTTGTCTTTGGTCTCCCATGTTTCCTCCACCCTTCAACGGTCCAATAAGGTGCTGTCTTAATGATGGAGTTGGCCTTTCTTTTCACCACATGCCCAATCCATCTCCAACTTTTCCTCAGAATGATTGTGACCATGTCCTCTTGGTGACACTGAAGGAATAGAGCGTAGTTGGATATCTTTCTTGGCCAGAAACTATGGCGTATGGGATGACGAGAGCTTGACAGCTCTGCAATGCACCAGCATTCTGACCCATACAAGCATGTGGTCAGAACACAGCTCTGTTGTAGCTTCAACTTGGTATTGTCGCTGTACTTGGTTGATCCCCAAGTGTTGCTCATTGATCTGAAGACGTTTCTAACTTTGTTGAGTCTACACTGGATGTCGTCCTTGGTCCCACCATTCCGCAGAATGATGGTGCCCAGGTAGGTGAATCTGTCGGTGCTGGATAAGTTGATGCCATCTGCTTTGATGGGGGGAGGAGACTCTGCATTGAGGGTCATGGTCTCAGTCTCTCTCTGGTTGACTCTAACCTCACCAACAAAGGTACACAGGCACTGAGTTTTCTCATCCCTTTGTTGGTCTGTATGTGATAGTAATGCAAGGTCATCCGCAGAGTCAAGGTCTTCCAAAGTAGAGAATAGACATCACCTAATGCCTCTCTGCTTATCTGTTTGCCTCATGTGTTACGTACCCGTGGGTATCTTGTGCATGTCACATGACCATGATGTAAATGAGGCTATGCTGGGCATGAGGTAATGGTCTTATGATGGTGCAGTGACGTCATTTTCCCACCAGTGAGAGGTCATGTGATAGTATTTTTTCAGCAGGGTAAAAAAGAAGAACCCCTCCCTGTGATGTGGGGCAGTTCGTGGTTGAATTCGTTCAGTGACTCTGTTTTGCTGTGTATTCGATGTTATGACGTAGTTTTGTTTTAAAGTGGAGTTTTACTTTCTGCCTTAAGTCTCAAAGGTTATTGCCAGCAGTTCTGAAAATCACTGCCAGTTCAGTCAAGTGGAGAGTGAAGATTTATTGAAGTTTGGGAAGCTGAAGAATCGAGGAAAGTTGGTGTTGTCAGCTGTAAAGCAGGTTCGACCTTTATTTAATCTTTGTACGAAGAATTAGTAACTTGTGTCCATGATAACTCCTGCTTTGCCAAAAAAGAGCAGAAAGAGTTGGATGGAGAGTTTCGTCAAGGAAAGGTCAGTGCCTTTAAGCTGTTTTATTTCCTTCAATCATAAATCCCTTGGCAAAGCATACTTCAGCTGGGATCAGCAGTAACATCGCAAAAGAGAATTTATTACCTCAAGAAAAGTCTCTCCTAAGTGACTGTGTAAAACATTTGGACTTTCACAGTACTACTTCTAAGAACTGTTTTTGCATTATCGCTTTAAGAACTGTTCAAGCTGTTGTATCGCAGCCGACTTCCAGTTAAGTTAGTCATTTGTTTACTTTTGGGTTTTTTTTTAGCAATGTTTAATAAATGTTTTATTTGTTAATTAAAAAAAACCTGTCTCATTTATATATTCATTGTTGTTGGATCATAACATTTGGGGGCTCATCCGGGATCTGAATCCATTTTTGAGTTTAAATGCTTGTTTGATTTTTGATCGGTGTTTTGGAAAAGGGGAATACTCGATTCTTTTATTTGATTGGCTTGTGAGTAGTATTTGGCAACAATGAATATTGACGACTTCCTGGAATCGCCAGTTTCAGAGTTATTAGCAAAGGCGAGAAAGAGTGATGTGTTTGAGATTGCTAGCAGGTTGGAACTTGGTATTTCGAAAGATACAACAAAGCCTGTAATTTAGAGAAAAATCGCGGAACACTTTATAGAGTCGGGTGTTTTCAATGTATCAATTTTAAATAAGTTTCCTGTGAGTAAAGCTGCGACTCAGTTACACTTGGAACAAGAAACGTTAGAAAAGCTTAAAGTAGAAGCTGAATTAAAACAGAAGGAATTACAAGCTAACTTGGAATTAAGTCGATTAGAAGCTGAAAATAAAAAGAAACAATTGGAAGCTGATTTGGAATTAAGTCAATTAGTGATGGCGGAATTAAAGTTTGAGAGTCAGTCTCCTGGTTCTAAAAAAACATTTGTTGTTAGTCAGGAAATTAAATTGGTCCCTCCTTTTAATGAAACAGAAGTAGAGAAATATTTTCAACATTTTGAAACTGTTGCTCTGATTTCAGTGGCCAAAAGAGAAATGGTCAGTGTTGTTACAGAGTGTAATTAAAGGCAAAGCACAAGAAGTTTATACAGCCTTAACTGCTGAGCAAGCACTTGATTATGATACTGTGAAACTGCACATATTGAAAGCGTATGAGTTAGTCCCAGAAGCATGTAGTGAAAGATTTACAAATTTGAAGATATCTGTGGAGAAAACTTATGTGGAATTTGCCTATGATAAAGCTGTGTGTTTTGAGAATTGGGTTTCTTCTAAAAATGTAAATGGGGACTATAATAAATTGAAAGAGCTGATTTTAACGGAGGAATTTAAAAGGAGCATCCCTGTTGAAGTAAAGACATACTTAAATGAGAGAGATACTGCTACATTGCAGGACTCTGCTAAATTAGCTGATGAGTATGCTTTAAACCATAAGAATAAATTTCCTCAGGGCAGAACTTTTAAAAGGAAAAATAACACAGAGACTCAAGGTAAACCAGAAATTAAATCAGAAGTTGGTGAGAAAGGTAAGGAGGAAGGAAAACCTGTTAAGGAAAGACAGTTTGGTCCCATTTGTAATTATTGTAAGAAACCTGGTCATGTAATAGCTAACTGCTTCCGATTGAAAAGGAAGATGGAAGCAGTCCCAGATGCTTGTGTGCAACATATTGAAACACCTGTAAATCCACAGCGTTTGATGAACACAAATGAAGTTTTGTTAGAGTCTGACCAAGTTAGGAAGGGATATGATCATTTTATAACTGAAGGGTTTGTATCCTTGAAAGAAAGATCTACTCCGGTGCCAATAAAAATCCTTAGGGATACTGGAGCTTCTCAATCACTGATGCATTAAGGTTTAATGATGAGTCTGACACTGGTGAGGTAAATTATATACGAGGTTTTGGGCGTGCGCTTATGCCTGTACATCTGCACAAAGTAAATTTAAAGTCCGGGTTAGTTACAGGACTTGTTAAAATAGGACTACAACCTAGCTTACCTGTGAATGATATTTCTTTATTGTTAGGAAATGATTTGGCAGGTGGACAAGTTTTTCCTGAAGTGCATTTGCCAATAGAGTCAGAGGAACCACGGATGGATTCTAACACAGATTCTTCCTGTGTTGTAACTCGAGCTATGGCTAAAAAGATTGATGTGCAGAATGAGGTTGTTACCCATGATTGTTCAACTCAGGATTCGAGTTTTGAGGATGCGTCAGAAACTTTCTTACCTTCATTGTTTGAACAAGATTCTTGGAGTAAGTCTGACCATGAAGATTTGTCTCTGTCTCAGAAGATGATAGCAGAGCAGAATAGAGACCCTGAGATTATCAAATTAAAAGAACAAGCTCTTCCAGACAGTGAAATTGATAAGGTGCCAGTAGGATATTACTTTGAGAAAGGAGTGTTGATGAGGAAGTGGAGACTGCCTACAATTCTTGCAAGTGATGAATGGAATGTTGTTCACCGGGTAGTTGTTCCTAAAGTTTATCGAAATGAGATTTTAACTTTAGCCCAAAGAGTGCCCTTAGGTGGACATCAAGGGGTAAGGAAAACTGTGGACAAGATTTTAAAACATTTTTACTGGCCTGGTTTAAGAAAAGATGTGGCGATGTTTTGCAGAATGTGTCATACTTGCCAAATTGTGGGTAAACCAAATCAAGTTACACCAGTGGCTCCATTGCAACCTATTCCAGCATTCAGTGAACCGTTTACTAAAATTATTATAGATTGTGTAGGTCCATTACCAAAAACAAATACTGTTTATCAGTACTTGCTGACTATCATGTGCACTGCGTCTAGGTTTCCAGAGGCAGTACCACTTAGGAATATAACAACTAAAATGGTAATAAAGACTCTTATAAATTTTTTTACGTATTTTGGGTTACCTAAGGAAATGAAATTACTGCCCTGATCAGATTGTATGTCTGGATTGTTTCAACAGATAGTTTATAAATTGGGAGCTAAGCAAATCACTTCGTCTGCATATCTTCCAGAATCGCAAGGTGCCTTGGAGAGGTTTCATTCTACCCTCAAGTCTATGATTAGGACGTGTTGTGTGGAAAATGAAAGAGATTGGGATGAGGGTATTAATTTACTTCTATTTGTAGTAAAGGAGTCGGTACAGGAATCCTTAGGTTTCAGTCCAATTGAACTTGTATTTGGGCATAGAGTTAGAGGACCTTTAGCCTTATTAAAAGGATTAATAAAGAGGTACTCACTTATTTGTTGGACAATGTTTTAAAATTTAAAGACAGATTACATAAAGCTTGTAGCTTAACCAGGGAAAATTTTAAATTGGCTCAGGAGAAAATGAAATCCTGGTACGATAAAGAAGCTGGGATGAGGACGTTTAAGCCTGGAGATAAGGTGCTGGTTCTTTTCTCAGTGCAAACAAGTCCTTTACAAGCTAAATTTCACTGTCCTTATGAAATTGTGTCTAAAATCAATGATGTGGATTATGTGATTAAAAACTCCAGATCATACAAGGCCAACTCAACTTTGCCATATAAATATGATAAAACCATATTATGAGAAACAGTCTGCTACTATGACTGTTGTGGTCAATAATAATGAGTCTGATCTCACGAGGAACATAACAGATGATTCATCGAAACTCACTCTGAACCCAACATTGTTTCTGTCAGGTTACCAAACTCAACCATTTTGGAAAATATTGATGAGAAATTAGCACATTTACAGCCAGAGCAGAAGCAGCAGATGAAGCAATTAATTTTTAAATATAAGGATTTGTTTCCAGACATTCCTAGAACCACAGAAGCTTCACATCATGTAGATGTGGAGAAGCCAAACCCATTAAACAACATCCATATAGGATGAACATGGAAAAATGTGAACTTGCTGAGAAATAAATTAAATATATGTTACAGAATAATAATATTAGATCTTCTAACTCGAATTAGAGTTCACCTTGTGTTATGATGCCTAAATCAGACGGTAGTATTAGGTTTTGTACGGACTAGAGGAAGGTGAATGCTGTGATGAAAACAGATGCATATCCAATTCCTAGAGCAGATGATTGTGTAGATAAAGTGGGAAAAACAAAGTTCCTTACAGAGATTGATTTATTGAAAGGGTATTGGTGTTTTCCATTAATGGATAGAGGTAGAGAGATTTCTGCATTTGTAACTCCATCTGGGTTATATGAATATAATGTTCTTCCATTTGGGATGACGAGTGCCCCAGGTACTTTCCAGCGGATGATTAACACTGTGATTCAGGGATTAAAAGTGTTATGAACCCCGTAACTGGGTCACTTACCAGCAAAGATAAAGAGGTCCATTGAAGTCTGATGGTACTATTTTTAACAGTATTTATTAGTAAAAATACACAGAAATAATATCAATGCAAACATACAGATAATATACATCATCAATACTAAATCTAAAAGTGCGGGTATAATAATAATCAATAAGAAATAAGCTCTATCGTTGTCTAGGGGATAATGTATTGTCCGATGGAAATATAAAAGTCACTCAGTTCATGCAGGCTGCAGCCTTGGTTGGAGAGAGAGAGAGAGATTTTTGAGAAACTTGCCAATTTCTTTTATGATTTTGATCCGTTGGAGTCTCGTTAGTGTGGCCGTTCACTTGTGGCCTCTCCTTTAGCTAAGCCATTCTTCCATGATGAGCCTGCCACCCTGGCAAGGGAGGATGCACACACAAGCCCTCACCGGCGTTCTCTATAAAACGCTGTCACTGGATTTCCAGCGTTTCTCCTGGTGCGTCTAAAGGGGTTGTTCCCCAGACCCCTCTTTTATCCTTACTCACGGGGTCTCAGATGTCAATCAGGTTGGGATGATGCAATCTCTCAACCAGCCCACTCTGGTCGTCCCCTGAGGGCTTCAATGAATAGTACAGTACTCAATACACAATTCTGTCTCCAAGAGACAATAGCCGTTATATCAGGGGTTTTTGTTTCGCTGAGGCCAGGACACATTCCAAAACCTTGTGGATTCTCTCTCATTTCCTGGGTCCCAGACCCGAATTAATAGCGATCTTGCGATTCTCAAAAAGGAGGGGGTGACTTTGTACCCTTCGGCCCCTCAGAGTTGTGGCACATTCATAACAAAAGATACAGATGCTTATATTGATGATTTAGTGATAGGGAATGATACTTGGGAAGCACACATTACTGCAGTGGAGAAATTATTTGAAAGGCTTTCAAAAAGCTAGCTTAACTATTAAAATAGCTAAAAGTGAATTCGAACATACCACTGTAACTTACCTTGGTTATGTTGTGGGTCAAGGTAAGGTAGCTCCTGTTCAGGCAAAAGTTCAGGCAATTTTAGTGACCCCTACTCCAACTGGGAAAAAAACTCACATAAGATTCCTGGGAATGGTAGGATATTACTGAAGATTTTGTAAGAATTTTGCTAATATTGCCCTTCCATTAACTAATCTCTTGAAGAAGAATGAAAAGTTTGTGTGGACAGTGCCTTGTCAAGAAGCATTTGAAAAATTGAAAACTATGATATGTCAACAACCTGTGCTCAAGGCACCTGACTTTGAAAAACCTTTTTCATTAGCTGTAGATGCTAGTGATGAGGCTGCAGGAGCAGTATTAATGCAAAGGGATGAGGGTGATGAGGTTGATCGTCCCATAGCTTACTTTTCTAAGAAATTTAATAAGCATCAAAGAAACTATTCGACAATAGAAAAAGAATTGTTATCTCTTGTTTTGGCCTTAGAACATTTTGATGTGTATGTTGGTACAACTCAAAAGCCACTCATCGTCAACACCGACCATAATCCACTAGTGTTTCTGAGTAAGATGAAAAACAAAAATAGAAGGTTATTAAATTGGAATTTAATGTTACAGGAGTACAATATTTTGATAACTCATATTAAAGGTAAAGATAAAGTGCTGATTGTCTATCTTGATGTTGAATTACAATGTAGTTCTTTTTAATGGAGTGATACTTTAACACTTGTAACACTCCTGTGTAATAATTTGTAATGTGCTGTATGATAATACTATGTATACTGTGTATGTTGTAAATTTTATACATTTGTATTTTTTTCTTTTGTAAATAATTAATTGTTAAAATTTTGTTCATGACAGACCAAAATTTTTTTTTGGAGGGAAGTGTTACGTACCCATGAGTATCTTGTGCCTGTCACATGACCATGATGTAATTGAGGCTATGCTGGGCATGAGGTAATGGTCTTGTGATGGTGGAGTGATGTCATTTTCCCTGCCAGTGAGAGATCTTGAGATAGTTTTTTTTTCAAAAAGGGTATAAAAGGAGAACCCCTCCCAGTGACGTGGGGCAGTTCGTGGTTGAATTCGTTCAGTGACTCTGTTTTGCTGCATATTCGATGTTATGACACAGTTTTGTTTTAAAGTGGAGTTTTACTTTCTGCCTTAAGTCTCAAAGGTTATTGCCGGCAGTTCTGAAAATCACTACCAGTTCAGTCGAGTGGAGAGTGAAGATTTATCGAAGTTTGGGAAGCTGAAGAATCGAGGAAAGTTGGTGTTGTTGGCTGTAAAGCAGGTTTGACCTTTATTTAATCTTCATAAGAGGAATTAGTAACTTGGGTCCATGATAAATCCTGCTTTGCCAAAAAAGAGCAGAAAGAGTTGGATGCAGTGTTTCGTCAAGGAAAGGTCAGTGCCTTTAAGCCATTTTATTTCCTTCAATCGTAAATCCCTTGGCAAAGCATACTTCAACTGGGATCAGCAGTAACGTCGCAAAAGAGAATTTATTACCTCAAGGAAAGTCTCTCTTAAGCGACTGTGTAAAACACTTGGACTTTCGCAGTACTTCTTCTAAGAACTGTTTTTGCATTATCGCTTTAAGAACTGTTCAAGCTGTCGTATCGCAGCCGACTTCAGGTTAAGTTAGTTGTTTGTTTACTTTTGGGATTTTTTTAAGCAGTGTTTAATAAATGTTTTATTTGTTATAAAAAAAACCCTGTCTCATTTATATATTCATTGTTGCTGGATCATAACACATGACCCAGTCAATCACCAGGTTAAATGATGTATCGCCTGACTCCTGTCTTAACTTCAAAGCACAAATTACAGTCTCCACTTGTGCAGGTGAAGTTAGCACAGAGACTCTGGATAAGCTGGGCAATTTTGGAAGGGATCCTGTATGATCTGAGAATTTGCTTAATGCTCTCCCTGTGGATGGGATTAAAAGCCTTTTCAAAGTCCACAAAATTCACATAGCATTGTCTTTGCCACTCTGTGTACTGTTCTATGATGTTATGCAGTGTGAAGATCTGGTCGACAGGGTCTCTGTGTCTCTTGAAGCCAGCTTGCTCTTTCCGCAAGCACACACCAACAGCATCTGTAGTGCATGGGGCAATAACTTTGGTGAGAATCTTGCTGGGCACTGACAGAGGTGTGATGTCACACCAGTTGTTGCAATCACTTCGTGCTCCTTTCTTGGGGATCCTAATAATAATTCCCTTTGTCCAGTTCCTGGGTACTTGTCCCTGTTCCCAGATTATAGTAAACAGTGGTTGCAGAATTGCTGCTGAAACATTTGGTTCGGCTTTCATCATTTCAATGATCAAATGGTTATTTTTTGGAGCTTTGCTCTTCTTTAATGATCTCATCACAACAACAACCTGTTTTCTCTTGCATGGATCTGTATTGACATCGATGCCCTTGGTTGCCTCTTTTATGTCAGATTCTTCATTCGGTGATAGTCTATTAAGTAGTTCTCTGACGTACTCCATCCATTGTTCTTCTTGCTGTTCCGCAGTTGTCAAAAGCAGACCATTGTTATCTCTCATGGGACCACTGGATCTGGCCTGGAACTTTCCGCATACTAATTTTGAAATCTTGTATTTACAGTATTTTCCTGATCACCTTGATTGGCTGCTGCTTCTGTCTCCTCTGCAAGGTCTTCCATGTAGACTCTCTTATCCTTTCTTACAAGTCTCTTCACTTTTTTGTTAGCTTCAGTGTATGCTGGTTGAAGTTTCATCTTAACTTGTCTTGACTTTGCATCTAACACTTTTCTTCTCAATTTTCTGTCTTTCTAAGGCTGTCTGTGTTTCCCGTTGTATCGATTCTTTGTTCTTCTTTCCAGCTCTGTATCCTAGATATGCCGTGCTGCTCCCCTTGAAGACTGAGGCAATCCATTTCCACATTGCATTGTTTACTGACACATCCTCGTCAGGGTCTTGAAAGGTCTGGAATCTGCTCTTAAGCTGAATGGTGAAGGCTGATCTCACACTGGTGTCCTTGAGCTTTTCAACATGAAAACATCTTTGTTCATGTCTTCTGGTCCCAGTGCTTCTCAGCTTGAGTTTCATCACTGCTATAACAAGGTGATGATCACATCCTCTATCTCTCCTCTCTTCTCCATTACACCCTGCAAGGACAGTCTCCACGTACCATTAATTATTAAATGGTCCATCGGGTTCTTGTCACATCCACTGGGTGAGCACCACGTCAGTTTGTGGATTTCATGGTGTGGAAAGAGGATCCCTCCTGTGACCCGATTGTTCATGCCACAGAGCTCCACTGGTCTTGCACCATCGTTATACATATTCCATGTCCATGCGTGCCCATGACCCTAGTGAAGTGGGAGTTGTTACTTCCCATTTTGGTGATTAGATCTCCCATGATGATGATTATGTCATGGCGTGGTGTTAACTCTACGTCTCATTGCAGCTGTTCTTTAAATATATCCTTTTCTTCAATGTCACTATCGTTAGTTGGAGTATAGCACTGGATGACACTCATGGTCACTTGCTTCCCTTTCAGCCTGACTTTCTTCAGCCTACTGGGGCTTGGTTTCCTCTCCAGCAAGCACTTCTCAATGTCTTTCTTCAAAATCTACACCATCATAATACTGAGCATCTTCCCTTCCTGAGTATAAAACTGTTCCACCAGTTGCTGCCTGTAGTATGCCAGATGGACATCTGCTTTCACTGGCTCCCAGTATTTGAAGGTTACACCAACACATGTACATGGATCATACATTCCAAAAATCAATTTTGGTCTTAGTCTTGGCAGTGTTCAAGCCAAGAAGCTTCCTCTTGGCTTTCACTACTGTCCGTCATGCAAATTCCGAGTGGAGACTCAGGAATACTGTTGCACACAGGTATAGGATTCTTCATTGCTGTTTCTGTAACAATTTTTTTGACCAGATGGAGTTATTAACCCTGAGCTAAAACCCTGTACCTGGAAAACCGGTGGACCACTCTTAGCCTGTCCTCTGCCCTGTTTGGCATGGGTGACCCCACAAGGAGTTAAAACACAAGGCCCTGACTCCAGCCCACACAACTCTTTGGGTCATTGAGGTACACAAGCCTCCAAACCCTACAAGGTTGTGGTCCTCCTGGAGGACTTGGGAATTGAAAGTTCACTACATACCCAAGCTTTTAGTCACAGTGCTGAACATTCAGTAGAGTATAAAGAGATTATTGGTAAATTAGTTTATTTTCACATGAGGCAATACATGGGAAAATAACAGAATGTAGAATAAAGTGTTACAGTTACAGAGAAGACAATAAGACCATCATTATGTGCCATATTGTATGATGTGGGAAATCATGTTCTTTCCAAGACCATGATTGTTCTTGGCAAATTTTTCTACAGAAGTGGGTTGCCATTGCCTTCTGAGTAGTGTCTTTACAAGACGGGCAACCCCAGCTATTATCGATGCTCTTCAGAGATTATCTGCCTGGCATCACTGGTCGCATAACCAGGATTTGTGATGTGTACCAGCTGTTCGTACGACCATCCAGCACCAGCTCCCATGGCTTCAGATGACCCCAATCAGGGGTCAAAACAGGTGCTACACCTCGCCTGAGGGTGACCTACAGGCTAGCAGAGGGAAGGAGCACCTTACACCTCCTTTTGGTAGGGACACATCTTGACCCTGCCAGCCAAGATAAAGTGCAGGGTCATAATGAGGTAAATGAAGAAGAATACACAGTAACATGGGCTGCGGATTGCTCATAAGGGATGGTGAGTGTGATTTATTTCATGAAGCAAATAATTTGTGCCAATTATCAGTATCAGATTTATTATCACTTGCATGTGACGTGAAATTTGTTAAATTAGCAGCAGCAGTTCCCTGGGGACAAGTGCAGAGAGACAGGGGTGTAAAATGAGTGTAGAAGCAAAAAGTAGTAAGGTGAAAAGTAAAAATTGCAGGCAGACAAATCCAGGACAAAAATCAAAAAGGGCTACTTTTCAATATAATTGTTTAAGGGCTAAGAGTGTTGTAAAAACAAGTCTGAAGGCTTTGTGTGTCAATGCGAGGAGCATTCGTAACAAGGTGGATGAATTGAATGTGCAGATAGTTATTAATGAATATGATATAGTTGGGATCACAGAGACATGGCTCCAGGGTGACCAAGGATGGGAGCTCAACATCCAGAGATATTCAATATTCAGGAGGGATAGACAGGAAAGAAAAGGAGGTGGGGTAGCGTTGCTGGTTAGAGAGGAGATTAACGCAATAGAAAGGAAGGACATTAGCCTGGAGGATGTGGAATCAATATAGGTAGAGCTGCATAAGGGGCAGAAAACGCTGGTGGGAGTTGTGTACAGGCCACCTAACAGTAGTAGTGAGGTTGGGGATGGCATTAAACAGGAAGTTAGAAATGCGTGCAATAAAGGAACAGCAGTTATAATGGGTGACTTCAATCTAGGTATAGATTGAGTGAACCAAATTGGTAAGGGTGCTGAGGAAGAGGATTTCTTGGAATGTATGCGGGATGGTTTTCTGAACCAACAGGTTGAGGAACCAACTAGAGAGCAGGCCATTCTAGATTGGGTATTGAGCAATGAGGAAGAGTTACTTAGCAATCTTGTCGTGCGAGGCCCCTTGGGTAAGAGTGACCATAATATGGTGGAATTCTTCATTAAGATGGAGAGTGACATAGTTAATTCAGAAACAAAGGTTCTGAACTTAAAGAACAGTAACTTTGAAGGTATGAGACGTGAATTAGCTAAGATAGACTGGCAAATGATACTTAAAGGGTTGACGGTGGATTTGCAATGGCAAGCATTTAAAGATCACATGGATGAACTACAACAATTGTTCATCCCAGTTTGGCAAAAGAATAAACCAGGGAAGGTAGTGCACCCGTGGCTGACAAGGGAAATTAGGGATAGTATCAAGTCCAAAGAAGAAACATACAAATTAGCCAGAAAAAGTGGCACACCTGAGGACTGGGAGAAATTCAGAGTCCAGCAGAGGAGGACAAAGTGCTTAATTAGGAAAGGGAAAAAAGATTATGAAAGAAAGCTGGCAAGGAATATAAAAACTGACTGTAAAAGCTTTTATAGATATGTGAAAAGAAAAAGATTGGTTAAGACAAATGTCGGTCCCTTACAGTCAGAAACAGGTGAATTGATCATGGGGAACAAGGACATGGCAGACCAATTGAATAACTACTTTGATTCTGTCTTCACTAAGGAGGACATAAATAATCTTCCAGAAATAGTAGGGGACCGAGGGTCTAGTGAGATGGAGGAACTGAGGGAAATACATGTTAGTAGGGAAGTGGTGTTAGGTAAATTGAAGGGATTAAAGGCAGATAAATCCCCAGGACCAGATGGTCTGCATTCCAGAGTGCTTAAGGAAGTAGCCCAAGAAATAGTGGATGCATTAGTGATAATTTTTCAAAACTTAGATTCTGGATTAGTTCCTGAGGATTGGAGGGTGGCTAATGTAACCCCACTTTTTAAAAAAGGAGGGAGAGAGAAACCGGGGAATTATAGACCAGTTAGCCTGACATCGGTGGTGGGGGAAATGCTAGAGTCAGTTATCAAAGATGTGATAACAGCACATTTGGAAAGAAGGGAAATCATCGGACAAAGTCAGCATAGATTTGTGAAAGGAAAATCATGTTTGACAAATGTTATAGAATTTTTTGAGGATGTAACTAGTAGAGTAGATGGGGAGAACCAGTGGATGTGGTATATGTGGATTTTCAAAAGGCTTTTGACAAGGTCCCACACAGGAGATTAGTGTGCAAACTTAAAGCACATGTTATTGGGGGTATGGTATTGAAATGAATAGAGAATTGGTTGGCAGACAGGAAGCAAAGAGTGGATATAAACGGGACCTTTTCAGAATGGCAGGCAGTGACTAGTGGGGTACTGCAAGGCTCAGTGCTGGGACCCCAGTTGTTTACAATATATATTAATGATTTAGATGAGGGAATTAAATGCAGCATCTCCAAGTTTGCGGATGACACGAAGCTGGGCTGTGAGGAGGATGCTAAGAGGATGCAGGGTGACTTGGATAGGTTAGGTGAGTGGGCAAATTCATGGCAGATGCAATTTAATGTGGATAAATGTGAGGTTATCCACTTTGGTGGCAAGAACAGGAAAACAGATTATTATCTGAATGGTGGCCGATTAGGAAAAGGGGAGGTGCAACGAGACCTGGGTGTCATTGTACACCAGTCATTGAAAGTGTGCATGCAGGTACAGCAGGTGTTGAAAAAGGCAAATGGCATGTTGGCACTCATAGCAAGAGGATTCAAGTACAGGAGCAGGGAGGTTCTACTGCAGTTGTATAAGGCCTTAGTGAGACCACATCTGGAGTATTGTGTGCAGTTTTGTTCCCCTAATCTGAGGAAAGACATTCTTGCCATAGAGGGAGTACAAAGAAGGTTCATCAGATTGATTCCTGGGATGGCAGGACTTTCATATGAAGAAAGACTGGATCAACTGGGCTTATAGTCACTGGACTTTAGAAGATTAAGGGGGGATCTTATTGAAAAGTATAAAATTCTAAAGGGATTGGACAGGCTAGATGCAGGAAGATTGTTCCTGATGTTGGGGAAGTCCAGAACGAGGGGTCGCAGTTTAAGGATAAAGTGGAAGCCTTTTAGGACTGAGATGAGGAGAAACTTCTTCACACAGAGAGTGGTGAATCTGTGGAATTCTCTGCCACAGGAAACAGTTGAGGCCAGTTCGTTGGCTATATTTAAGAGGGAGTTAGATATGGCCCTTGTGGCTTAAGGGATCAGGGTGTATGGAGAGAAAGCAGGTACAGGGTTCTGAGTTGGATGATCAGCCATGATCATACTGAATGGTGGTGTAGGCTTAAAGGGCCGAATGGCCTACTCCTGCACCTGTTCTCTATGTTTCTAATGTAATACACAATCTAGCAGAGAAAAATAAAATAATATAAAAATATTAAACAATTAAATCAATTATGAATATTGAATAGATTTTTTAAATGTGCAAAAACAGAAATACTGTATATTAAAAAAAAGTGAGGTAGTGTCCAAAAATTCAATGTCCAATTAGGAATTGGATGGCAGAGGGGAAGAAGCTGTTCCTGAATCGCTGAGTGTGTGCCTTCAGGCTTCTGTACCTCCTACTGATGGTAACAGTGAGAAAAGAACATGCCCTGCATGCTGGAAGTCCTTACTAATGGACGCTATCTTTCTGAGACACCGCTCCCTAAAGATGTCCTTGGTACTTTGATGGAGCTGACACAATTTACAACCTTCTGCAGCTTCTGTTACAAATTATATTTGTATTATGGCATTTAATATTCACTTTCAGCCTTAATACCATTGTTCACATATAAAGTACATTCTTTGTCATCAACCACAACTGGGATCCTCAGAAAGAAGCTACATTAAAGCATCATGGCTAGATTTATCTCCAGATGTTACATCAGCCAGTGGTCATTGGCACAGGAGGCAGAGCTTTCCATTCCCGTGACCAGGGTTCAATTCTGATATCTGATGCCATCAGTGCAGAGTTTGCACAAACTCTTGGAGCTTAGGCATTCTGTTTTCCCCTCAAATCTTAGAAGAGAATGTGTAGGTGGAAGGTAAATTAGCTAGTGTAAATTCTCCCTAGTTGAAAGAAAGAATAAAATGGGCTTGGGTTGGATTAGGGTGCATGGGCAGTTGATGGTTGGCATGGAAGAGTCTAGTTCCTTGCTCTGTCTCTATATACAGTGGCATGCAAAAGTTTGGGCACCCCAGTCAAAATTTCTGTTACTGTGAATAGCTAAGTGAGTAAAAGATTACCTGATTTCCAAAAGGCATAAAGTTAAAGATGACACATTTCTTTAATATTTTAACCAAGATTACTTTTGTATTCCCATCTTTTAGAGTTTCAAAATAACAAAAAAGGACAAGGGCCCGAAGCAAAGTTTGGGCACTCTGCATGGTCAGTACTTAGTAACACCCCCTTTGGCAAGTATCACAGCTTGTAAACACTTTCTGTAGCCAGCTAAGAGTCTTTCAATTGTTGTTTGGGGGATTTTTGCCCATTCTTCCTTGCAAAAGGCTTCTAGTTCTGTGAGATTCTTGGGCTGTCTTGCATGCACTGCTCTTTTGAGGTCTATCCACAGATTTTCAATGATGTTTAGGTCAGAGGACTGTGAGGGCCATGGCAAAACCTTCAGCTTGCGCCTCTTGAGGTAGTCCATTGTGGATTTTGAGGTGTGTTTAGGATCATTATCCTGCTGTAGAAGTCATCCTCTTTTCATCGTCGGCTTTTTTTTTACAGACGGTGTGATGTTTGCTTCCAGAATTTGCTGGTATTTAATTGAATTCATTTTTCCCTCTACCAGTGAAATGTTCCCCGTGCCACTGGCTGCAGCACAAGCCCACAAGCATGATCAATTTACTCTCATTGCTTAACAGTTGGAGAGGTGTTCTTTTTATGAAATTCTGCACCCTTTTTTCTCCAAACATACCTTTGCTCATTGCAGTCAAAATGTTCTATTTTAATCCATCAGTCCACAGGACTTGTTTCCAAAATGCATCAGGCTTGTTTAGATGTTCCTTTGCAAACTTCCAACACTGAATTTTGTGGTGAGGATGCAGGAAAGGTTGTCTTCTGATGACTCTTCCATGAAGGTCATATTTGTGCAGGTGTTGCTGCACAGTAGAACAGTGCACCACCACTCCAGAGTCTGCTAAATCTTCCTGAACGTTTTTTGCAGTCAAATGAGGGTTTTGATTTGCCTTTCTAGCAATCCTACTAGCAGTTCTCTCGGAAAGTTTTCTTGGTCTTCCAAACCTCAACTTGACCTCCACTGTTCCTGTTAACTGCCATTTCTTAATTACATTACGAACTCAGTAAACAGCTACCTGAAAACGCTTTGCTATCTTCTTCTAGCCTTCTTGCTTTGTGGGCATCATTTATTTTAATTTTCAGAGTGCTAGGCAGCTGCTTAGAGGAAACATGGCTGCTGATTGTTGGGACAAGGTTTGAGGAGTCAGGGTATTTATAAAGCTTTGAAATTGCATCACCTGGCCTTTCCTAACGATGACTATGAACAAGCCACAGCCCTAACAAGCTAATTAAGGTCTGAGACCTTAGTAAAAGTTATCTGACAGCTCAAATCTCTTGGGGTGCCCAAACTTTTGCATTGTGCTCCTTTCCTTTTTTCCACTCTAAAATTGTACAGAACAAAAATAATACACTAATCTTGCTTAAAATGTTGAAAAGAATGTTTCATCTTTAACTTTATGACTTTTTGCAGATCAGTTCATTTTCTACTTACTTAACTATTCACAGCAACAGAAATTTTGACCAGGGGTGCCCAAACTTTTGCATGGCACTGTATATATTCTTAAAAATCCCTCTTTCCTGCAGATTTTATCACAGCAAAGGAGGTGGTCATTTTGGATGTAGGCTCACTGGGCAATCCCACTCTCAATGAAACAGAAAGCAATTGCTTCCATGGATGTCCCTAGGTGCCACTAGTTCCAACCCACACAGCAGCTGCCAAGAATGGAAGCAGTTTGCAGGACTTTGTACTTGTGCTATTCCCAGATATATGGTGGCAGAACGTAGCGATAGTAAGTCATTGAAAGATTCCAAAATCAAGATCTGCTGGCTCTCTTCCCCCACTGGCCCCCATCTAACCAAAACACCTCTGTAGTTTAACATGTACCAGGCACCCTGTTTACTCCACTCATTAAGTCTGCCCAAACTGGGTATTTGGCCAAATGGCTTGTTTTAACAACAGGTCAAGGAGTAGCCATTATATAATCAGAGTGAGATACCCTTGCAGGATAAGCATGTCTTAGTTACCTGTGAAATAACCTACTGTCTAGTTGCAGGTCAGGCAGAATGATCTGTTGACATCTGGCAATAGTAGCAAGGTGGTTGAAGAGTCTCCTGTTCTGGGATAGGTCATGGATTTAGAGAATTTGGAAATATTCAGTGGGAAATGGAGCAGGCCGGGGTATCTTGGTGAATGGAGGGTGATCAATCAGTGGTTGAAGGCAGGTGGGGAAGAACAGGGCATCTCTGGGGCAGAGCAAGCAGCTAAAGATTGGGGAATGGTGGATCATGGGATAGGGACAAGGGCAAAGACAAGACAGATGAAGATTATATTCTTGCGTCCACATGTGTGGTTTACGGCTGATCAGCAGCAGCTGGTTCCAATCACCTTCGTATGCCAGATGGTGCATAATGGCGATCTCGAAAGTAACATCACTTGAAGGAATGTTTGATCGTCAAATTATGTAAATTGGAAAATAGAGGCTAAATGCTAAATTGGATAAAAGATTTTTAAATTGGTAGACCCATCAAGGTGCGAGGAGGTGATCAATGTTAAGTAAACAAATTATGGAAAATGGAACCCCTCAGGGAAGTATTACTAGTCCATTATTATTGGCTACAATGATAAATGATATATTTTCTAATATAAATAGTAGTATTGGAGTATCAGTATTTGTGGATGATGGTCCACAAATGTATATATTTGAAAAAATATATACATGTGGAAAAGGGCTGGGAATGTTGAATGTATAATACAGAAACTTCAGGAGGAATTAGTTAAGGTGGAAAATTGAGCAGTAAAATGAGGATTCAGATTTTCAGCAGAAAAATCTAAAAATAATGTTTTTTTTATTAGTAAGAAGATAGAACAACACTTTAAAACTTTATGGTATAGAATTTGAAAATGTAGATACCTTTAAATTTTCAGGAATATAATTCCTAAATACAGGATGTAATTCAAAGACAAGCACTAAGGTTAATCAGTGGGGCAATCAGGACAACACCAGTGGTGGCAGTGCAGGTGGAGTTGGGAGAGATGCCTCTGGACGACAGCTTGTGTTAACATATTGAGCTAACCTACAAAAGCCTGGAGGAAATCACCTAACTAAACAGGTTTTAGATCATAGCTGGGAAAAGGAAAGAAAAGAATTCAAAGTTTTGCATGGACTATTGAAGGAAAAGCAGAAAGGACGGGAATTAGTAATTGTGGAGAAAACAATGAGATGAGGAGAGAACAGGAAGACATCTTTATAATATCCAGAAAGAAGTGGGATGGTCAAGGAGTACAGGAGACAGCAGGATGGAGGAGGATATAATATTGAGGTGTGGGCATGGGTTTAAATAGTATATTGTTTTAAAGAAGAAACACAATAATGGGAGGTGTGACTACTGTAATCAACAAGAAACAATCGAGCATGTACTGATGCAGACATAAATCAAGAGGGGATGGTTGATTTTAAAGTTAAAATTATCCCAGAAAGATATTATCCTTAAGAACATAGGTCTTTTTCATAGAAATTAAGTAAATATATAGGATTTAGATATCCTGACCCACACTCTAGTTCAGAAGATGGTGGTAATGCACCATAAAACCTCAGAAGATCATCACTCAGAACCAGTGATGAAGTCATTGAGTCAGAGGACAACTCAAGGAGGAGCACAGAGGTCTGACTGCCAAATTTTCCACCACCTTCTGGATTTGCTTTGCAATTTTACAACCAAGGAATGCTTAGGTCAGTCAAATCCTGATTCTGGCCCTTGTACACTCAGGGAAATTGCACGGGTAGAGAACAATTATTGTGCATAATACTGGTAGCCTGTTTAGCAGATGTTGCAGTCCCTTTCCTCTTCAAGTCATGACTAAGTAACTAAGAGAGGTGAGATTGTGTTCTAATTTTCCTACAACTATGGAGCGATGTCATCAACTACCTTAAACCATGCTCCCAAACGGTTTCTCTTTAATTAGTCCTGCTGACATACCTTTCACCAAGATTGTTCCCTTCAAAAGCTGTTCTTTCCACAAAGGTATTATTGAATGTATTTTCACCACTTAAACTCACTTTTACCCCAGGAATACAATCTCCAGTTATCATCACAGCTGAAAGATAAAGTGAGGCATGCTCCAGAAAGCAGAATATTCAACTGGGTGTAATCAGTTAAATTGCCCCTCCATCTCACTTGGGATAGAGGAGGAGTCAGTGTGAATG
This sequence comes from Hemitrygon akajei, assembly GCF_048418815.1. NCBI lineage: Eukaryota > Metazoa > Chordata > Chondrichthyes > Myliobatiformes > Dasyatidae > Hemitrygon > Hemitrygon akajei. Next base: position 53,685,192 of record NC_133125.1, read on the forward strand.
GAAGAAGTGAGACAAATGACAAATAGCGGCATATGCAATTTTATTCTGTTACAAAGTATTAAAATAAACTTTTTGACCAGACAGCAGCATTTCAATACAATGATCATCTCAATGCGATTTTGAATAAACCAGAAAAGTGTAGGTAATTTTGTTAACAGTACAAGACCAGTTTTGAAGATTCCACCTTGTTGATTAAGAAACCAGCTTTGGTTGCACTTAAAACATGTTCTGTTTCACTAGCCTTTATGCTAGTAATTAAATACTGATAAAACACATTAAACTGAATTTATGGCTTCTGCAATCAATCATTTTGGAAGGTTGGATTCTCAAAATTCATGATTTGCTGGGTCTTCTTTTGCCAATCCCGCCATTTAAAGTAGCCAGTCGCAACAGCCATGGTTACCAACACTAAAAAAAAATGAAGAGTCACTATAAGTTAATGGAATATATTCACTGATTGAGATGGTTAAATTCATTCTTCAGTTATGGGTACCCCTAAAACTACGTTATGTACTTTTTTGGCCAAATAACTGTTGTAGAAAATTGGATTTAAAAACTGCAGTGCCATTTCACACAATAGAAGACAGTGAGTGACTAGGATTTGATGTTTTCCCCTCTTGAAATACTTACGAATAACAAGAACAATCCAACCGGCACCAGAGCCATTCGTGGGTTTGTGCTCGAGGATAGCACTTGAATTTTTACCTGTTATGAATAGATAGCACAACTGAAATTTTGGTAATTTAGCAAGCCAGCAACTATAAAGGGCCCACAGGTCATTTGGAGTGAAAAGCCACATAAAATTAAAGTTTTACATAATGAGTATTGTACAGCTTAGAGCTCGAAATTTAAAAGCTGTGATTTAAAGCCTGAATCATAACAGCTTCTCATTACAAGTTCAAATGCTCTCACAAGAGCAAGTTCAGTAAGCATTACCTTCAGGCCACGTCACTGCCTTATGAAAATTAGAAGGCAACTGTTTTGAAGTAACAGAGGACAAGGCAGGCAGTGTTGTAGTTTCTGCAACAGTTACATTTTGTTTTGCTGTAAAGAAACAAACATTAAAATTAGTAAATACTGAAGTCGTGACCAGGCTGTCACAGCTGGAAAGAAAAAAAAACACACAATTGTGAGTATTTCTCATATGGTCAGGCAGCATCTAGAGGTGTCTGTGCAGTAAGGGTGGTAATAAAAATTGGTTAATCTTTCAATAATATAAAGGAAAAGTTTACAAAAATGTGGTAAGTAGGAGAAATAAGTTGAACGATGCAAATTCAGCATGTGGCTGAAAGCTCCATCACCCAAAATAAAACTGAAATTATAGAGGAAAGGACAAATATTGGATTAGTGAAGTCCTAGAAAAAAATCTGTACAAAGCCAGAAATACTAGGGAAATGGAATTCTTGCTGAAAGCGGAGATGCTGGTCAACACCCCAGTGAAATATTGGTTTGTAATTTAGATCAGTCTAACCAATTTGGTCTGGAGAGAGAAAAGACTTGGAGAAGACTCAACAGGCCAAATGGCCTGATTCTGGTCCTACGTTCTATGGTCTAAAACCTACAGAGGTGTTCTGCACCTTGTTTGAAGGGCAGTCAAGGGACCAGATAGAAGTGAAAAGTGACAGCAAGGTGCAGTGAAACCAGGTTCTGCAGGGCTGGAAACACAATGTAGGGATGAGTAGAAAAAATGCCAACAGTCAGGAGTCTTTCCTTGCCTCTCCCCTCAATTGCCACTTTAAACAGATCCTCTGCATTTCCATCATCTTCAAAGTGATGCTCCCTCTCTTTCTGGCATTCCAAAGGGAACGGCCCCTCCACCCTTCCATCTTGGCCAACATCTGCTCGTTACCTTTTACCATCCCGGGATCTGCATGAAGCAGCCGCTCACTTGCACTTCAATGTGCTTCACTCAGTGCTCAGTGGTTTCTTGTACATATGAGAAAGCAAGTGCTGACAGAACTCATTTGTAAATCACCTACATTCAGGCAGCCTGGCTTGCACCAGTGCCAGCATCTCCCCGTTTATCCATCCCCTTTTATACAGTGTGGCCCCTCTAAACAGGTCGGCCAAAATCAACAAACCTTCACTACACCCTGGGAGCACTTGTGGACACCACATCATAACCTTGTTTTCTACTCTCTTCCTCCTCTGCAACTTAGCATTTTCAGGTTGTAATGAACGTCAATTGACTAGTGTTCAGTTGCCTGACCATCGTTGCTTGCTTTTTAAAAAAACTGGATTATAGCATCTGACTTTTTTGTTTATTCAACAGCTTCTATTTTGTAACTAGGGAATATTCTGGAGTTATTGATTATGGAAGACATCAAACAAGAATAAGTCTTCAGCTCTTAATGTATATAGTAAATTGCAAGCATTAAATTGAAGTTAGAAACAGATATTTGGAAAGAAACAATACTGTCCGTGGAGCATAGGCACATTCCATTCCCATTCAAAGGCATGAAAAAGGTTTGTATTGGTGTCAAATCTAGGAACTATACTCTGACATGCCCTGTTGACACAAATATTGACACATTTCAATACTGTCTAACCAGTACTAGGACAAATAGTAACTTATTTGTTTTTTGTCAATTTTAAGCTGAAACTCTCCCTTCACTTTTTTTCTAACTGTACATTACTTAATTATCCTCTGCATTTGCTTTATTGAAGCAAACATCTATTTACCTTTTTCCTGTGAATATATTTAATTTCCTGTTCAATAAATGGCAGACACATTGGTTAATTAACTCAATTTGAAAGACCGTCCTCCTGAAGTTGAGTACCTACTGAACACAGACTTTACAGATAATGAATTTATATTGCAGAGTCATTACTATGAACGACATACATTTCATACCTCTTCTACACAGCCATCCATTCAGCTCCAGCTCTTTTCCAACTGGACACACGCATGTATATTTCTGTGACCAGCTATTAAACCAAGGAGCAGGGAGGCACATGAATTCACAGCCCTCTTTCTTTTTTATGCCACACCAATTTTTACCTATGAGCAGAAATTACAAAGCCTTACGTACAAAGTGAACTATAATTAAAGCAACATTTGCAGTGCACGTGCTCTTGTCAGATCAGCAGTTAACACTTCATACATTAGCAATGTGAGCCAAACCGTGCCATCTTTTACTGGGTTCCATTTGGAATCACTACATTCAGCTAGTCAAAGTACCTAATTTCCAAAGGTGCAAGGATCAGAAGATTCTTCAAGTTGCCTTGGACCCTAGCCCAAGCAACATTTGTTTGAGGATCAATGTTTGTGGGCATTACATTAAGAGGCAAGAATTATGGCCTCAAACGTAAGTTTGTTCCTTAAAAACCAATCATTTGCAACTGGCAGCACGCCAATACTTTAGGCTCAGAGATGTTTTGGGTCAAGGCATCTATGTTACTAGGATGCTGCCACAACCAAGACTCAATCTGTAAAGGCCAAGGCTGGCTATTCCATTCAGACTGGATAAATGCAGGCCCCAAATACAAAGGTAGTACAACATAACTGACCACTGACCTTTCCCAACGTTCAATGTTTAATACTAAAAAGCTAAAGTTGCATAAATTCAGTTTTTAATACCAGGTTAGGATAAATAGATATAATCCCATAAGCAAGACCTATGGCACAGGATGGATACCGTCAGGGCTAGATTTGTATATTAGAGTTGGATTAGCAAGATAGTGGATTACACTTGCTTTCTCAGCACAAATGTTTGGTTACTTGATTAAAACATTACAAACAAGATAATATCTGCAGATGCTGGAAATCCAAGGAACACACACAAAATGCTGGAGGAACTCAGCAGGCCAGGCAGCATCTATGGAAAAGAGTAAACAGTCCACGTTTTGGGCCGAGACCCTTCAGCAGGATCCTCGTCTCCCTCTGGTGCTCCTCCCTCCTTTTCTTTCTTTCAGGCCTTCTGTCCTCTGCTATCAGACTCCCTTTCTCCAGCCCTGTATCTCTTTCACCAATCAACCTCCCAGCTCTTTACTGCACCCAACCCCCCACCAGTTTCACCTATTACCTTGTGTTTCTCACTCCCCTCCCCCAACTTTCAAATCTATTCATCTCTTTTTCTTCAGTCCCTCTAAAGGGTTTCCACCCAAAACATCAACTGTCCATAGATGCTGTCTGGCCTGCTGAGTACCTCCAGCATTTTGTGTGTGTTCATTAAAACATTAACTGCTGGCTATTTTGGTGCCCTCATAGAAAGTTCATTCCATGGTCAACACCAGCAATTCTTGATGCAATTCTGCAACTCATTAGCAAATAGACATTCAAATCAATTTAGCAAAAATAAAGCCATTATGGCAATGAGATGGAGGAGTGCATTGTAAGTGTTCAGCTGTAATATTAACCCAAATGTAGATAATGTTTGTGCCCTGTGGGACAACTCCATTGTAATAAAATAGGTGAATAATTGGCAGAATGAATTTTCTGATACACAAAACCATGATAAAGATTAAATCATACCAAGTGGTTGTAATAGCTCACTGTAGACAATAATGTCCCGAGGTTCATGAAGGTTGGAAACCAGAACCACCACATTATCCCTTGCGTACTTGTCAAATTTATAGACTGCTTTAGTCGCCTTATCAGTCCAGAAGACAGTATCCTAGAACAGATCATTTAAACTCATACAGCAGCCTATTTAATTTTATCACTACACAGAATGTGCATTGATTTTATTCAGGAAGCAAATTATAATGTACAATTTAAATATTATCTTTCTCTGGTTTATCAAATAATTGTCATTGGTCTGTTTAAATATTGAAATTACATCATTTAATATATTGAACCAGTGGAAATCTTAAAGTTAAATTATTGTACTACGAGTGAAGTCAGTCTAAACTGGAGCCTTGTGAATATTAATTATTCAAAGAAATAGAACGTTTTACCTCAAATGCAGCAACAGCAGTAGGATGAACGAGGAACTCTAGTGACCGGAGCACTGTTCTTCTATCCTGACCATTTAAATCTACACTTGATAACATGTGCATCTTTGAATCAACCCAATACAAACGGCTTTTCACAAGATCTGTGGACAAAGGTTGAATGACTATACTATTCTAGCACAGGGCACGCGTTTCCTGAAAGTCATTCTTACCAAGTGTAATGCCAGATGGCCACTGAATCTCTGCGGTGACAAGTTGCTGGCGGTCAGCACCATTCATTCCTGCTTTTTCAATCATTGCTGGTTCACCACAGTCTGACCAGTAAACAAACCTTAAAGGACCAAAACCAAGTCAAAAGGCTTGAACTTTGACTGTCAAATGTGAATATTAACACTAACTTCAGTTTTGCACAAGGTACTGGGAATTCTGATCATGCAAACATTTTCTTCTTAATACAGCATATCTACAATTGGTAAAAAAAACCGCAAACATAAACTCAATGTGATATCACAGCCCTAGAAATATGCCATATTTAAATTCTCTCAAAGTTTTCTTTCTTCCCTCAAATGTTAATGATACTTCCTTTAAATCAGTCAGAAGAAAATCTACAGCTAGAGATAATCTCATTTGCTCAGAATGATTAAATCCTATAGCATAGCTAAAGCAATTTGAATATTCAGACATGAACATGTCAAACTACAGGAAAAGTTCCAATCCAAGTTTATAGTAGAGTGGAAATACTGAGGTGCCATAGGCTAAACTATAATAGAAAAGCACAGTCCTTCAAGCCTGCTTTGCCATTTTTCTACAATAATTTTAAAATCCCTCCATTCCCTTATACAGTTGCATAAAAATATTCCATACCCAGTTCGTGGATCAACTGCTATAGAAACTGGCTCCTTCAAATCTGTGTCAAAAAGAACTTTCTTTTTGCTTCCATCAAATGTAGCCACAGATATCGTCTTGTCACCTCGATCAGTCCAATAGATATGCTTGTAGATCCAATCCACTGCCATTCCTCCAGGGGATCCGGAAACCTTAATTTGGGAAATCAAAGTTGCATGTTCCCATTCATCCAAGGACACACTGCACAAAAAATGCAGATTGTAGTCTCATTAATTTTGTGTATACACCCCATTACTTTGAACGATTTTGTACAACTACAAACAAATGAGAAGCTAGATTTGAGTAGCTCTAGTTGAAGAATGAATGCTTACTGTAGCTATTAAATCAATTGACAATCCATTGAAATAATAAAATGGGGCCTCATCTAACATCGTATCACTAAGATAATGTTATTTTAATATTAAAGATTTTAGTAGTTCATATCAGGAAATGGAATTTGAACCCATCTTTAAACCAAAGCAAGTTGATTTATGGACTTAAAATTAATATCCAAACCATTCACAAAGTTGGCAAAACCAGTAGCCAAGAAACTCTTTGAGTCAATTGGTAAATTAGAAGGTGGGAGTTTTACTGTGTGCATTTCAATCTACTTTCATTCTCAGACATTAGACTGAATTGATGATTAGCTTCTCACTCAGTGATTTTTTTGTTAAGGATTGTTTTGTAACCAGGTAGAACGATTAATACATCCCATATTTGAAAGGCTTCATAACAGGCAGGAAATAAGTAAATTTAATGATGTAAACAACTTAAATTTAAAAGAAAAAAATAATTAAATTTAAACAATTTAAAGCAAAGTTTTATTTAAAACCTACTTACTGCAGATTTTGGGAGGTTAAATCTTCCTGCAGTTAACAAACATTCAAACATTTAAGCAAAATTATTTGAAATCAATGCAAAATAGTTACCCAAGAATAATTTGCTGTGCCAGGTCAACCCAGAAGATTCTCTGCTCTGCAACATCAGCATCCACTGCGATCGCATTTCCTGGCTGCAGAGGTAAGTGGGTGTACTCCTGGTGATGCAGCCCAAGCCTCCTGATATCATGGTGATTCGTGAAGATCAAGAAAGACTCCTTTCCTGTAAGATTTAGAAGAAATTGCAAACAGTCATCAAGCTGCAAAGACAGTTTCCTTTCATTATTACATAGTTATGCAGGTCTAGTGTGCAGTACACAACTGGAGCAAATTTTTGAAATGGAATCAAACTTAAGTGCATTTCTTATATCAAGATGAATTTGTACAGCTTTAGCAAACAGAGGCCAATGAAAACTCCACTGACATTTGCAGGCCTCTATTCACCCCCCCCCCCCCCCAACGGATTTCTTCTTGGAAATTAACAGAAGGAAAGGGTCAGAGGAAAATTAGCACAGGTTTTCTTTGGACACAAGAGCAGAATTAGGCCATTCAGCCCATTGAGTCTTTTCCTCCATTCCATCATGGCTGATCCTGGATCCCACTTAACCCCATATACCTGCCTTCTCACCATATCCTTTGATGCCTTGACCGATCAGGAAGCAGTCAACTTCCACCTTAAATATACACACGAACTTGGCTTCCACCATAGTCTGTGGCAGAGCATTCCATAGATTTACTACTCTCTGGCTAAAAATATTCCTCCTTACCTCTGACCTTGAGGGGCAACCCTTTATTTTGAGGTGGCGCCGTCTAGTTCTGGATACCCCCACCATAGGGAACATCCTCTCCACATCCACCCTATCTAGTCCTTTCAACATTCGGTAGCTTCCCCCTGCATCTTCTAAACTCCAGTGAGTACAGGCCCAAAGCTGCCAAACGCTCCTCATACATTAACCCCTCCATTCCTGGAATCATCCTTGTGAACCTCCTCTGGACTCTCTCCAATGATAACACATCCTTTCTGAGATATGGGACCCAAAACTGTTGACAACACTCCAAGTGCGGCCTGACTGATGTCTTGTAAAGATTCAGCATTATCTCCTTGCTTTTATATTCTATTCCCCTTGAAATAAATGCTAACATTGCATTTGCCTTCTTTATCACAGACTCAACCTGTAAATTAACTTTCTGGGATTCTTGCACGAGAACTCGTCCCTCTGCACCTCTGATGTTTGAACCTTCTCCCCATTTAGATAATAGTTCACGCTACTGTTCCTTTTATCAAAATTCATTATCATACATTTCCCAACACTGTATTCCATCTGCCACTTTTTGCCCATTCTTCCAATTTGTCTAAGTCCTGCTGCAATCACATTGCTTCCTCAGCACTATCTACCACTCCACATATCTTCGTATCATCTACAGACTTTGCCACAAAACCATTAATTCCATTTTCTAAATCATTGGCAAACAACGTGAAAAGCAGTGGTCCCAATACTGACCTCTGAGGAACACCACTAATCACCGGCAGCCAAAGAGAAAAGGCCCCTTTTATTCCCACTCGCTGCCTCCTGCCTGTCAGCCATTCTGCTATCCTTGCCAGCATCTTTCCTGTAATGCCATAGGATCTTATCTTGTTCAGCAGCCTCATCAAACCTTAACAAACGCCTTCTGAAAATCCAAGAAAATAACATCCACTACCTCTCCTTTGTCCACCCTGCATGATACGTCCTCAAAGAACTCCAACAGATTTGTTAGGCAAGATTTCCCTTTACAGAAATCATGCCGACTTTGACTTATTTTATCATTAGTCTCCAGGTACCTCAAAACCTCATCCTTAATTATAGACCCCAACAATTTCCCAACCTCTGAGGTTAGGCTAACTGACCCATAATTTCCTTTCTTTTGCCTTCCTCCCTTCTTAAAGAATGGAGTGACATTTGCAATCTTCCAGTCCTCCAGGGCCACATCAGGATCAAGTGATTCTTGGAAGATCATGACCAATGCAATCATTATCTCTTCCTTTTAGGAATCTGGGACATAGTCCATCTGGCCCAGGTGACTTATCCACCTTAAGACCTATCAGTTTGCCTAGCACTTTTTCTTTGTAATAGCAATGGCACTCCCTCCTGCTCCCTGACACTCACGGACCTCTGGCACACTCTTCCACAGTAAAAGCAGATACAAGGTACCCATTAAGTTCATCTGCCATTTCTTTGTTCCCCATTTTACCTCACCAGCATCACTTTCCAGTGGTCCAATATCAACTCTCACCTCCCTTTTACTCTTTATATAACTGAAAAACTTCTGGTATCCTGCTTTACATTATTGGATAGTCTGCCCTCATATTTCATCTTTCCCTTCTAAAAGCTTTTTTTAAGTTGCCTTTTGTTGGATTTTAAAAGCCTCCCAATCATCCAACTTTCCACTCACTTTTGCTACTTTATATGCCCTTTTCTTGGCTTTTATACAGTCCTTAACCTCCTTTGTTAGCTACAGTCGCTTACCCCTGCCATTTGAGAACTTCTGTAGGACAAATCAATCCTACACCTTGTGAACTATTCCCAGATACTTCAGCCATCTCTGATCCTCCATCATCTCTGCCAGTATCCTCCTGGGCAAGCTCTTCTCTATGCCTCTGTAATTCCCTTTATTCCATTGCGATACAGATACATGTGAGTTATGTTTCTCCCTCTCAAATTGCAGTATGAATTCAATCATATTATGATCGCGGCTTCCATTACGTTAAGCCCCCTAATAAAACCTGGTTTATTACACAACACCCAATCTTACAACCTGTTAGGCTACAGTTTAGCCATAAATAGAAAGTTCATGAATAGGAAGAGTTGGTGCAAAGTTACACGTTCCCACTTTTGTTTCTAGAATACATCTGTTCTCTCTAAACTAAACAATTGCTTTCATTACAAAGCATCCTGACAGACCAGCAGCCATGCTCCCTTTGAAAGCATACAGTGCGGCAGCTAGCAAGGGAGAATTTGAAGTCCCAGACTGAAGGAAGTGCTACATTATGCAGAGCATTCTATTGGAAACTTGAAAGCATGTATTTGCAAAGCAAGTTTGCTTGCTAACATCTGCTCCTTCTGCTACAACATGCAGGGTTTCCCAGTAGCCATACATTTTAATTCTACTTCCCATTCTCCTTCCAGCATGTCGGTCCATGGCCTCCTCTACTGCTGGAATGAGGCCACCACCACATTTGAGGAACAAAACCTCATATTCCACCTGGGGAAGTTCCAACCTGATGGCATGAACATTGAATTCTCTAACTTCAGGTAATTTTGTCTTCTCCCCCTTCTCTCTGTTCCATTCCCCATTCTGGCTCCCCTCTTAGCCCTTCCCTTCTCCTCACCTGCCAAACACCTACCTCTGGTGTCCCTCCTCTTTCCCTTTCTCCCAAGGTCAACTCTTCTCTCCTATCAGTCCTCTTCAGACCTTTACCTTTTCTATCACTTCCCAGCTTCTCACTTCATCTCCCCCTTCCCTACCCACCTGGCTTCACCTATCACCTGACAACTTGTACTCCTTCCTCTCCCCATAGCTTATTCTGGCTTCTCTCCCTTCCTCTCCAGCCCCAATGATGGGTCTCAGCCTGAAATGTTGACAGCCTGACCTGCTGAGTTCCTCCAGCATTGTTTATCATTCCCTCTCCCCTCTCCTCCCTCCATCCCTGGATTTACAGCACATGCAGAATCTTTTATGTCGGATATTAATCAACATTGTGTTCCTGGAAAGCCTCAAACTTTCAACATGACTCAGGCACAAATAGAATGGTGATGCCTGATTAATGGGACAAACAATACTCATGACAAAACCTGGACTGGAGACATATGACTATTTTTACCATGCCTTCAGAATGAACAGCTTCATGAATCCAAATATGTTGCCTGATAATCTGTAATCAATCATCTATGGCAGAGGTCAGTCAAAACATCTATATCCAGCTATACCATTTAAAAAGTAAATTCACCTATTGACTTGCAAACCAAATTAGCTGGATCCATATAATATCCTTCATAACATTCACACTTGTAGCTTCCATCCCAGTTAATACAAAGTTGACTGCAAGTTTCAGGATACTTGCATTCATCGATATCTAAAAATAAATTACATTATCTTAATTATCTTCCCTTATATACTATGGCCTACTCATAAACAAAACAGTCTAACTTACCTTTACATGTCATACCAACCAATTCAAAACCAAAAGGGCAATCGCATTCATAGCCAAAGACAAGGTCCTGACAGATGTGCGAACAACCTCCATTGTTTGACAAGCACTCATTCACATCTGGAGGGAATAAGAAGTGGGAACTCCATTTAGGATTACTCCCAAACCAGAATTGCAAGAATGGATGAAATTCCGATGCAAAAATCTTGCATCTGTACAAGTAGCATTATTCCAATTGATTCTCACACAGCAAAGTCAGAACTACTGTTTGACTGTATGCACCTTTAGAAATTCGATCCACAAAATACTTGCAAGGAATTTCCAAGTTTTCAAAGATGTGCTCAAATTCAACTTACACATTACCCAACTATGACATTCTCAGATTTTATTTTAAGTTAACTATTCCTAAAATTGAAAAGAACATCAAACTGCAAAATCATTAATATCCATTAACACTAAAGACCATCACTTAATAGAATTTAACATTTTGTGTATTGATATCCTTGTGGTTAAGAATTTAGTATCAACTGAAGGTGGTTAAGTGCAAGCACTTTCTCTCAAAACTGATTTGATGCTACCCCTGTTCATTTCATGTGGGACTCAAACCTGGTAAGACTGCAGAAAACCAAGCCAGAGCTGGATTAAAGCTGCTTCATCCACATGGGTACTCTAACAGAACTATTTCGTTGGAGGGAAGGAAAAAGGTGAAATTTAGCTGTTGGGTAAAGTACTGATTATGGCATGTTAGCCATTTGGGAATGGTTCATCCACAGGATCAAATCAGCTGAAATACATTTTGTTTACATGTGAAGGCGAGAACATTTTCCAATATTCCCCTGGGCTTTCACTCAATTTTAAACTTATTCCAAGACTTTCAGAAACAACATGTAGAACAACCTCAAGTAATCTTCAGGCTTTAAAAGTCCCTGTAGCAATCTGATGCAAGCATCGAGTACTTACACAAAGTATTGTCCTTTGAGGTACTATTTACCACTCGATAATACCAATAATGGACATAATTTCATCAGATACAAAGCTCAAGCAGGATATGCTTTGATGAAAAACAAAACTGATTTCTTGTTTTTAAATCAGTTTGTGATTAAAACAATACAATATTTGAAGATCATTACTGAAGTTAATGTTGATAAATCCTGAAGGACTATTGTTGGCATTATTGATCTTCCTTCAGGGATGAAAGTGAGGAAGGACAGAAAGCCACTAAATATTGGCTGTATTGCAACATTATCCCATCAGGAAACAGCATTTCCAGTTTCTCCATATAGACGTAATGACTGGATTAGTCACTTCGTTACAACGGTGGAGCCAAATGCAATCCTCTCCAAGACCCCGTGAAAGCAATACAACTGACAAATTGTTTCATTTGATTCCAGTTACGGGGGAAGGTTAAAAACTCCTAACTCTATTTAAATAAAAAGACCAAACTTGGATCAGATTAACCTCCAGCATTCTGCCAAATGTACTTACTACATTTTCCCAAGAGTTCATCACTCCAATCTTTGCAGTCCTGATGTTTATCACAGACTTGCACAATCTTTATGCATTCTCCACTTTGACACTTGAAGTCCATGGGCCCCGCACACTCCTCAGCTATCAAAACAAAAGTACAAGCAGTTTGAATGCTTCAAGTTCCTGAGGTCTGTGTGACAGTATAATTAAGCACTCACCCTTTTCACATGTGAGTTCATCACTACCATCAGCACAATCAGTAATTCCATTACATCGACTACTTCCAGTGATACATTTACCATCGCTACATTCAAAGTGATCTGGTCTGCAGGTCCGGGGAGCTGGAGAAAGAGGAAACCATGATCATGTATTACAACCACAAGTCTGCTCTTCCAATTCATCAAAGTTGACTATTTGCCATGCCATCCAATCAACACTTTTGTTCAAACTGCAGAATTGCTTACTTTATGATTATATGGGCAAAATTAAAAAATCTGTAGAAGTTAATTTTATTTCTTTTTATTTATTTAGAGAAACAGCACAGTAACAGGCCCTTCCAGCCCAACGAGCCTGCATCGCCCATTTACACCCATGTGATCAATTAACCTACTATCCCACGTCTTTGTAACTTGCAAGGAAACCTATGTGGTAATGGGGAGGATGCACAGATTCCTTACAGACAGCGGTGAAATGGAATCTGGGTCACTGGCACAATTAACTCCTATTGTCAGCCAGAAAGAACTAAAATCTACAAATAGTAAATAGGAATGAGGCAATGGCTGTGGAAACAGCCAAAGCAAAAGTCTTTGTTCTTGCCATGCGATTGAAGGAATGGAGGCAGCCATTTTGACAGATTGTTCTTGCTGCCATTTTGTGATACATTTGCTGAACTGATTCTTGCTCAGGGATAATTTAATCAGAGCAGTTTAATGTGGACACAGGAGTTTCTGCTCATGGTTTTCTAAATCTGAGACCATTTTCAGATAAAAAGCTCTTCATTATGTAAAACTGCAAGCTTGTAGAAGGAGTAGCTTGTGATCTGCTCAACTGGGCCCAGTGGTTGAATTGGTTTCAATCATTCTGAGATGGGAAGAACCAACAACATTACCTAAGCTGAAGGAGGGAGCCATAAAGCCATACTGCTCGTACCCTTGGACCATGTCCAATGAGAAGCTGACATCGGCCTGTCAGATGAGCTTGAGACAACAAAATGGAAAGATAACAGATCAATTTGATAAGGGAAAGAATAAGAGGGGAGGATTTTTGGGTGCAAAGGCAATAACAACTCTGTGGAGACCAACCACCGCAGAAGTGGTCACCCTGTGTCAGAAATGTGGAGTTTACATTGCGATCAAGAATAACACTTCACCAGCATAGACTCCTTTTCCCGGCCACTACCTTTTCTATTCTTTGTTCCTGGTGGACCAGGGAAACATAGTGGGTGTGCACACAGGTAACATACTTTTGCAAGTTCATGTGCTTTCTAAACTGAGCCTATGAAGGTACTTGTCAGTAAATATAGATTCTCCACGTGCTTAGCTGACCACAACTGTTGAAGTTTAACACTCGTAACACTATGCTACCATGCCACCCAGTATCTAGAATCTTCTTCAGGTAAACCTAACTTAGGGCATTCTGGAGTCAAAATTTAAATCCATTGTAGCTAATGAGACACTTAGCTCATCCTACCAGAAGCTCTGAATGCCATTTCCTTCCTGCCATTAACAGCTTGCACTTGTCATGATTTCTAAATAGTATTAGAATTTGCGTACAATTGCAAGTAGCAACACGTTAAAGGGTCCCACACAAGGGAAATCCAATCCAACTTTCTCATAGCATTTGCTATCACTTATACCAGCCTACTGCCTGTCAGTTATACCTCTCCTCAGCATACTGTCCTTCTGCAGACTGCTAAATGGGCCCTGAGGACCTCTGGTAGTATAGAGCACAGGGCCTGTCCCAGAACACTAAATTTTCTGAAGGCAATCTGGGGATGGAATTTCACTTCCAGCCAAAGTTATTTTTTAGATTTAAGATATTACAGTATCTGGTGTTTCTATATTGGAGCTGTGAAACCGAAGTGATATTGTTCCAATGTTATCTAAACTTGCTTTCTCCTTTGCTTTCCAATCCACTAGCCAGGAAACCCCACACTTCAGTGGGATCTCAGGTCTAGGCTATGACTGTGAGCTAAAAGACCTGTTCCTCCGTATATTGTTCTATGTTTATACCTGTTCCACCTGGAGTCCAACAATAGAGAAATGTGAGTAATGTTGCAAGCTTAGACTTTCCTGCAAATGGCTGAGTACAAGCACTTTAAGAACAATGGTGACCACCAGCAAGATTCAAGCTAGTATTGCATTGAAGCCATGGCCCACACAAATTGATAATACAAGGAAAAGATGCCTATGTTTGCTTTCAGGCATAGTTAAAATATAGAACTCACAGCATGGGGATAGGCCAATCTGCTCACAATGTTAACCCTGATTAGAAATCAAATACCCAACAAAACTAATCCCTTCTGCCTGCATAATGTCCATATCTCTCCTTATCCAACGCAATCCTGTGTCTAAGAGCATCTTGAATGCTATCCAATTAGCTCACAGTCATAGCCTAGACCTGAGATCCCACTGAAATGTGGGGTTTCCTGGCTAGTGGATTGGAAAGCAAAGGAGAAAGCAAGTTTAGATAACATTGGAACAATATCATTTCAGTTTCACAGCTCTGATATAGAAATGCCAACAGACAGTGCATTCCAGACACCCACCACCATGTAAAATATACATGCACCACAGACCTTAGACCTTCTCCCCTCTCAACCAACTGAATTCCCTCTGGTGCTAGACATACAAGTTAATCATTCTCATTTCTGCTTTTATACATCATGCATTGACCATTTGCAAACTGGAATCAGGAGACTCACAACCTGTGATATGTTCCATACTGGGCTACTGAACAACACTGCTTATGACTGCAATTCAAGAGTCTACAAGGACTGGAAATCATCCGCTAAGACTTGACGAATAATGTACAGTGCATGAATATGCAATTATATCACGTGGCATTTCAAGTAAACTTGGTTACTCTAAAGCAGGTCAAAAGTTTACTGAATAATCAATTTGCTAATTAGAAGCCAGTGAAAAATTTTAGCCCAATGACCCTTTTCCTGGAAATGGAGCAAAACTAGACATCATGGTCACCCCCCCCCCCTTTTCCAAATTGGGGGCTTTTCTTTTTCAAGTACCTTACTGACATTTCTTTGTATGATCTCTAGGACGGCACAGAATCTCACCTGTACGAAGTCTTCACCCTGTGTAACCATCTGATAAAGAACGGAAGATTGGCAACGTGCAAGGCTTGCACACTTGAAATGAGTTTTACACATGACTGTTCCACAAATAATCCAGGTGTACATATTTGGTGATAATTTTTAATATTTCCACTTCGTGGCAAAGGCAATATGCATCAGGACAAATGTAGAAAAGTCACTTACGACAGCTGGCTTCATCACTTCCATCCTTGCAGTCAGTATCCCCATCACAGCACCATTGGAAATGGATGCATTCACCTGAACCACACTGGAATTCATTTGGAGGACAAGTGACGAATGGAGCCTCTGTGTGACCACAGGTAGCTGGAGATTCATCAGATTGGTCAATACAATCAACACTGTGGTCACATACCCAATTCAGGGACATACACTCTGAAGAATTAAGGCACCGGAACTCATGTGGGCCACAGACTGGTGGAGAGCAGCCTTCTTCATCACTTCTGTCACCACAGTCATCTTCACCATTACATGCAAATTCCTTGGAAATGCTTCTGTGATTAGCACAAGTGAACTCTGATGGACTGCAATTAATTTCATCTGGAAAAAGAGGTTGAAGTCACACTTGAAGACTGCAGACGACAAATATACTTCACAATTCTAGCCAAGCCCATTCCTCCATTTACATACTACTTCATCTCCAAGCTGCTTTGTTGGCAAGATCTCAGCTCAAAGAATGAATATCTGCAGCTTGGGAGACAGAGGCATCAACAATTCCATTCTAACCCCAGTCACAACAGCTTGCCTTTTAAAAAAAACATGACTAGGTCCCTATTCTAAACCACAGGGTAAGCTGACAAATCTTGCCAAATACTTGTGATTTCTTTTCTCATTTTTGCAACCCAGGAAGATCAACATTCCAAAATTAGAGGTAGAACGAGCCTCTCCTTGATAAAGAATCAAATTTATGCTCTGCTAACTCAAATGAAAGAACATTGTTAATTAGATTTTAAAGGTATAAAGGCAGTGATTGCAAACCTATGGCACGTGTGCCCAAGATGACACGCACTCAGCATGCAGTGCTGCCCCTTGATTCTTTATAAACCCCACTCATAATAAAAGATACTACTCTGTCCTCACTCAAGAGTTTTCCTCGTTTTCCTAAACTAGGCAGACAGGCAACTCCACTCTCGGTATACTAGTAGTCAAAGGCAATTTCATTATTCCCAGCGTGTTTCAGCATGCAAGCAGCCGGTGTAAAAAGACTACTTCACAGCGTTCTTATGAAATGCAGATTCAAATATTGATTGAAATTCCTTCGACTTCTAACAAGTGCTTCTAATTACTAAATGAAATGTACAAAGTTATAAAATGGCCGACCTGATGATGGAGCTAATTGCTCAACAACACGATAATGAGCAATCGGCAGCTGTGAACCCACAAATAAGCAGTGAGATTTGCTAACTAGAAATGTTTCAGGAAAGACGTAACAGATATATTATGATTATCTTTACTGCCAAATGAAGCAGGAAATGATTTATTTAAACAACCTGAGAGCTGTGAGATGTTTTCACAGGTAATGTCTCACGTCAAATTGGCACCAGCTAGATGGCTGTGAGAAAATGTATGTTGGATGATTCGTTTTGAAATCCTCTCAGGCCTGGTGTACACATCAGTATTGGGAATATAAATAGTTGCAATAACAATATTATTTAGAAATGTTACATTTCAGTTGCTTTATTAAAAGATTAATAATTTTTGAACAGGTTTTCTAAAATGCTTCAATTATTTCAATCTATCTCTGTTATAAAACAGAAAGATACAGCACAGGAAAAGGTCCTGTGGCCCACAACGCTGTGCTGTTTCAATTAAATTAGTAATTATGTGGATTTAACCTAACTAACCTCTCTGCCTACACAATGTCCATATCCTTCCATAATCCTCACATTCATGTACCTATCTAAAATATATCTCTTGAAAGTCTCTAATATATCTGCCTCTACCACCACCACAGACAGCACAGTCCAGGCACCCAACTTTCTGTAAAAACTTGTCCCTCAAACCTTCTTTGAAATTACCCCATCTCACCTTAAATGCATGCCTTCTGGGATTAGGCATTTCAACCCTGTGAAAAAAATACTGTCTGTCTACTCTATCGATGCTTCTTATGAGCTTATAAATCTCTGTCAGATCTCCCCTCAGCCTCCTCTGTTCCAGAGAAAACAACACAAGTTTGTCTAACCTCTTGTCATTCTTCCTACTCTAAGCAGGATTCTGGTAAGCCTCTTTGGCACCCTCGCCAAACCCCCGACATCCTTCCTACAATGGGGAAACCAGGACTGTATGCAATTCTCCCAATGCAGCCCAACTAAAGTTTTAAGTTGCCACATAACTTCCTGAGTTTTGAATTCAATGTCTTGACTTATAAAGGCAAGCATTCCATGTGTCTTCTTATCTACCTTAGCATCCCATGTAGTTGCCTTTAGGGAGCTATGAACTTGGGCTCCAAGATCCCTCTGTTTTTCAAAATCGTTAAGAGTCTTGCCCTTAACAGTGACTATCTCTTCACATTTCACCTAATAAAGTTAAGTTTGTCTGAGTTAAACTTCATCTGCCATTTTTCTGCCCACAGCTGCAACTGATCTATATCCCATTCTCTTCATTGCCAGTCTCCTATAGTATCCATTCCACCACCAATCTTTGTATCACGTGCAGACTTACTAACCCACTCATCTACATTTTCATCCAGGTCAATACAGTATGTAGGGGGTTTTTTTTTGTTACTGCATATGTTGATCAAAATGGCTTCCTTGTTTTGTTAAAAGTAGGAATGCTTTTTTGTTAAGATAAGTGCTTTCTCTCGCAGTTTGTTTGGGTTTAGAATTTACTGATAACGAGAATTGTATTCATTTGTTAACCAATTGGGATTAATGTTATTCTCTCTCTTCTGAGTCTGTTATTGTTAGCGGCCTTTTGGGGAGTCGGCGCGAGGGGTGAGAGAGAGAGGACGTGATGCTGTAAGCTGGGTGACGGAATGGACCCCGAGTGGGGGGCTGAGACCAGGAGGTTCGGCGAGGAAAGGAGACGAAGACAGACGTGCCGGGGGTGCTTGGTTGATCACTTCGGGTAGTCCTGAGCTGTGAGTCGAGGAGGTCTGAGGGGATCGAGTGGTGCCAGAAGACTTCATTAATTGAGCTCCAACGGTTGTGCATGAAGTGGTTTGGACTTTGATAAGTTTGGCACCTTTTCTTTATTTTCTTTTCCTTCATATATACTGTATTGTTATTAATCACTTAGTTTTAGTAATCTCTATAAAGTGTAATCATTTAATCGCATGCGGTGTACTGTCTCTTGGTTGGCAGGGTGGGGACATCACACAGCATCCACACAAGCTGATTACCCACTTTGGCAGGGCCGAAGGCTGCTCCCCCTAGACGAAAGCGAGCTGAGCGAGCCTGAGGCTAGCCAGGGGGCTACAAGTATATCTACATCACAAACAGCAGAGTCCCAGTACAGATCCCTGCAGAGCACCACTAATCACAGATCTCCAGCTAGAATAAGACCCTGACCATTACCTTCTATCTTCTATGTGCAAGCCGGTTCTGAATTCAAATGGCCAAGTCACCATAGACTCCAGGAATCTTAATTTTCTGGATAAGCCTCCTATGAGGGATCTTGTCAAATGCCAAAAATAACATCCACAGCTCTACCTTCCATCACCTTCGTCAAAAAACTCAATCAAGCTGGTAAGACACTACTTGCCCCACACAATGCCGTGCTGGCTTTTCCTAATTAGGCCATGGTTCTCCAAATGCAAATAATTCCTGTCCCTAGTAATTCTCTCCAGTAACTTCTCTACCACTGATGTGAGACTCACCAGTCTATAGTTTCCCTATAGACAGAACATAGGAATAACATTAGCCACATTCTAGTCTTCTTGGACCTTGCCTGTGGCCAGAAAGGACACAAGAAAATGATCAAGGCTCCAGCAATCTCTTCTCTTGCCACTGTCAATAATGGGGGTATATCCAATCAGGCCTGAGGGATTTAGCCACCTTAATGCTCCTTAAGAAACCAACACTACCCCCCCCCCTTTACTTTGAAATGCCCAAGCATATTAATACACTTGGCACTGATCTCCCCATCCTCCACTTCCTTCTCCTTGGTAAATATTGATGTAAAATACTCGTTAGGAACCTCATCCACATCTTCTGCATTCAAGCAAATGTACACCCTTTTATCCTTGAGTAGTCCTATCCTCTTCCTAGTTATCCTCTTTATTTATATTTCAAATGTTTTAGACCTACTTGCCAACTAATTTTCATGGCCCCTCCTAGCTTTCCCAACTCCCTTCTTGAATTATTTTCTGGCTTTTTTTTTGTTGATATAATCCTCAAGGGCTCTTTGATTCTAGTTTAAGGTTTACATACTTTTCCTTTTTCTTCTTGGCTAAATTCATCACCTCTCTCAACATCCAACATTCTCAGACCTTGCCATTCTTGTCCTTCCTTCTGACTGGAAGATATCTGTCTTGTATTTTATGCAGCGCTCCATAAACACCTTCCGTGTGTTGGATGTGGACTTGTCCAAAAACAGCTATTCCCAGTTAACTCTCCCTAGTTCCTGCCTCATGATCTTGTAATTAGTCCCTGGTCCCTGCTCCAATTTAATAATTTCCTGCAAGGTCCATACATATCTTTAGGAATCTTAGAACTTGAGGAGTTGTGCTCACTGTTCCATAACTGCTCACCCACTGACAGGCTGGTCACCTGGCCAGGCTCATTACCCCACACCAGGTCCAGTACAGCCCCCTCCTCTTGTGGGACTATCTACATACTGAATTAAGAAACCCTCCTGGATACCCCTAAAAAACCTGACCCATTCGAAACCTCTTTCAGTCAGAAGGCCCCGATTTATATTGGGGACATTGAAGTCCCCCATGACAACAACTCTATTGTTTTTACAACATTCCTTAATCTGTCTACATAACTGTTTATTAGTTATTGGGGGAGGGGCTGTAGTGCAATCACATCAGAATGATTACATCCTTCCTACTTTTGAGTTCTACCCATATAGGCTCAAGTGGACAAGCCCTAAATTATGTCCTCTTTATGTGCAGCTGTGATATCGTCCCTGATTAGTGCAACTCAGAATGATGTTTAATAACACCGGCATATATCGTGAAATTTGTTGTTTTGTGGTAGCAGTACATTGCAATGCATAATGATGACTATAAATTACAATAATTATATATAAATAAATAAATAGTGCAAAAGCAGGGGAAAATACTGAGATATTGTTCATATGTTCATTGTCCATTTAGAAATCTGATGGTGGCGGGGAAGAAGCTGTCCCTGAAATGTTAAGTGTGTGTCTTCAGGCTTCTGTACCTCCTTGATAGTAGCCATATGAAGGCATGTCTTGGGTGACAGGGCTCCTTAATGATGGATGCCACGTTTCTGAGGCATCGCCTTTTGAAGAGGTCTTGGATGCCGGGGAGGCTGGTGCCCATGATGGAGCTGGCTGAGCTTACAACTTTCTGCAGCTTTTTCTGATCCTGTGCAGTGGGCTCTCCATACCAGACAGTGATGCAACCAGTTAGAATGCTTTCCACTGTATATCTATAGGAATTTGTGAGTGCCTTTGATGATATACCAATTCTTCTCAAACTCCTAATGAAAAATAGCTACTGTTGTACCTTCTTTGTAATTGCATCAATATGTTGGGCCCAGGATATATCCTCAGAGATGTTGACAGCAAGGAACTTGAAACTGTTCACCCTTTCCACTTCTGACCCCTCGATGAGGACTGGTGTGTGCTCCCTTCCTTTTCCCTTGCTGAAGTCCACTATCAATTCCCTTGTCTACTGACTTATGCTGCAACACCACTCAACCAGCTGATCTATCTCACTCCTGTATGCCTCATCGTCACCATCTGAAATTCTGCCAACAATAGTTGTGTCATTGGCAAATTTATAGATGGCTTTTGAACTATGCCTAACCACAGAAGCCAGGGTGTAGAGAGAGAGTAGAACAGTGGGCTAAGCATACATCCTTGAGGTATGACAGTGTTGACTGTCAGTGAGGAAGGGAACGTTACTTTTGATCCACACAGACTGTGGTCTCCCAGTGAGGAAGTCAAGGATCCAGTTGCAGAGGGAGGTACAGAGGACCGGGTTTTGGAGTTTCTTGACTAGAACTGAGAGTATGATTGTGTTGAACGCTGAGCTGTAGTCAATGAACAGCAGCCCAACACTAAGCATCCATTCCTGTCCATCTCTCAATCAATTCTCTACAATGGCCACAACATCACAGACCCATGTACCGATCCATGCTCTAAGTTTATCACCTTTCTCTCTAGCACTCCCGGAATTAAAATACACACACTTCAAACCATCTATCCTATCATATCCATTAGTTTGGTCCTGCCTGCTTTTACTGGCCCTGACATTTCTCTTCCTTTCCATCCCTCCACTGTGACCTGGTGGGCTGGTTTCCATCCTCCTGCCATGCTAGTTGAAACCCTTCCAGGCAGCACCAGTGAACCTCCCAGGCAGGGTATTTGTTCCCCTCCAGTTCAGGTGCAACTCATCCCTCTTGTACAAGTCACCTCTTCCCCGGAAGAGGTTCCAATGATCCAAGAACCTGAAACTCTGCCCCCTGCACCAGTTCCTTAGCCACTCATCATCTGTACTATCATCTTATTCCTGCCCAGTCTAGCACGTGGGAACCAGGAATGATCCAGAGGTGACTAACTTTGAGGTCCTGCTCTTCAGCTTCTTTCCTAAATCTTTACCCTCAATGCACAGGACCTCTTCCCCTTTGGTGACAATCCATAACATCACCTCTGGCTGCTCGTCCTCTCCCTTCAGAATATTCTGCAGCCACACTAAGACATCCTGCACCCTAGCACCTGGAAGACAACACACTAGCCTGGCCTCTCTGGTGTGGCCATGGTATCTCCTGTCCGTTCCCCTAACTATTGAGTTCCCTATCACTATCACTCTGCCTGACTTTGCCCTTTCCTGCTGAGCCTTCAAGCAGGCTACAGTGCCACTGGCTGCTGCTGCTGCTGCTGTGCCCTGTTAGGTTAATACCCCCCGTTAGCAGTATCCAAAGGGGTATGCTTGTTGCTAAGAAGAATGGCCACAGGGAAATCCCACACTAACTGTTTATTCCCCCTACTTCTCTTGATGGTCACTCTTCTACTATCTGAAGTCTGCACTCTGGGTGAGAAGTTGCATCTATGAGGCTTTCAGCCTCCCGGTTGGTCGTGAGTACATCCAGCTCCAGCTCCCCGACCAGGTCAGTGAGGAGTCAGAGTCATGTGCACTTCCCACAGACGTAGTCACTAGGGAGACGGTTCGGTAACCTGAAATCCCACATCTTACAGGAGGAATATTCCACCACCCTATCTCCACTGAATTAAGAACTAGAGCCTCACGGACAAAGAAGAAAGCTTACCTGCTCTTACCCATGCCTTCTCTGAAACCTTTAATTTCACACTCACTTAATTCACCTTCTCAGCTTCTCACCAAGCTTGTTATACCTTTCGCTCCAACTTCTCAAACGCCAGTTCCACAATCAAAGAAAATGTTAACAAGTGACTCAGCACCCTTAGTCTCTGCTTGTTATCACCAAAGCCTCCCACTCTTAACACTGGCCCACTCACACAATGGCCACTCTGCTTACAGCTCACTTCTTTTTATTGGCTCAAATAAAACTCACTCTCGACGAGACCTGTTGTTTTCAAATGGCAAAGAACATTGGAAAAATGTTGGTCTTTCACTCGTTACTTCAAATTCTGACTCGTTTCTGATGAGGTTTGTTCTTTTCAAACGTTCTTATGTTTCTGCCCTGTAACAATATCACTTCTTCACTTGCTACTTCAAATTATACTTACAAATTGTAAAACAATAAACAATGCACATCCCTTTTCTTTTAAAAAGGTCTGTAAGCATTGTTATCAATTCATTAATCAATGATAATCTGCTCAAAATTACCGGAGAATTTTTAAAAGATTATCACATTTGATCACGTGCTCTCAAAAAATTTGCCACTTCTGCAATCCGGCCTTCAGAGGTGATGTTAGTCAACTCACGTTAGGCAACAGACTAATGGTACATTTAATTGAAGTTTAACAAAGTATTTTACACCAGTATCAAATCTACCACCACATTACATGGAATCCGCTGGTAGACAGCAAAAAAACTTTCAGGACAACTTTACCATCCGTCACACCCAGTGTCAGAATTCTTGACCTGTGCTATACAGAAGATATCTCCAATTTGGTATATTTACCAGGGCTGGCAATGGGGAAAGCAACCTGAACTAATTTGCAGGTGTTGGTCTGATCTGGTCAATTACTGCAGAACAGGAGGAGCTTAGGAGAATTAATGGCGACTAACAGCGACTCCTTTGCTTGCGTCTACAAAAACAGCTCTCCTTCTATCTTTAATATCTCTGTTTTTCCCTATCAGGGTTCTTTTGAAGACCCTGACCTGGACTTGCATGCCGACTACAGTTCTTTACAGGAATGGGACCTGCTCTCCGGGTTTTACGACTGGCTGATATTCAGCACGCCAAGGGTGTGACCTAAGAGCTTCACTCTCCTTCGGAGATCCAAGATTTTGTGGCTCTGGAGACAGGGGGTATTGAGGGTGGCTGTCCTGGCAGGAGATCGGCATGTCATGGGAGTCGGATGATCTAAGGCTGTGTGCCCGGAGACCCGAGCTCTTTTGGCACAGAGCTCGGAAAAAGTGACGCAATGGACTTTTAACATCGTAAACCAGTGAGTTGTTTGTTATGTCTCCACCCTCATTGTGAAATGGAGACATCTCTTTCTCCCTTATTAGTGAGAGAGAGAGAGCGAGAGCCTGTGGTATGTCAAATACCGGGTGAACGAGCTGTCTTTGGCGTACTGCAAGTCTGTGTCTTTGCTGTTGCTTTTGCTGAATGCTTGAGTGACTGATGCTTTTTTTGCTTCCCCCTTGTGAAGGGGGAAGAAGGGATCACTGCTTGCTGCCCTTACGTACGGGAGGGAGGGGAACTGGGGGGATGACTTTGGGGTTCTAACATTTAACTGTCATTCATTCTTTAGGGGCACTCTATTTTTCGTGGATGGTTGCAAAGAAAAAGCATTTCAGGGTTTAAATTGTATACATTTCTCTGAAATTAAATGTACCTCTGAAACCTTTGGAGATTTGTAAGTACTGGACCAAGGAGAATTTAATAGTGTTTCAGGCAACAGCAGATCACCAGATTTAATCCAAATCCTTAACTTCATAATGAAACTTCCAGTAAATGAAACAGAATCCTTTCCAGTTTCTCTTTCCCATCACCAAAATGACTATTTTATGCATAATATAACTTAGCAAGATGATGGCTTACAAATACTCTTTAGCACCAATTGTCCAAATACATTTAAAGTTTAGCAGCTTTGCTACAAAACAAAGCTAGAGAAGGAAGTTATGCATTGGACTGGCAACCCAGCAAGGATGCTTCTTTCTTCCCAACTGCCCCCATTAACCCTGTCCCACACCCTAATTTTAAGTGAACCTTTAAAAAAGTTTCAAAATTCCCTACCCATCCGGTTTCCAGACTGTTCTTATACGGATATTAAGGCATTAAGAACTCCAGCAAACTACTAAGACTAGTCAATTTAAAGGTGGGTAATAAATGTCAAAAATTGTCAGAAATTCCCATGGCCTCAGAATATATTTAAAGCTATAAAAGGCCATTTTCTATTTATTCCCAAAAGCTCTGGAATGTTAACTTAACAGTTTAATTTCAAATAGCACCATGTGTAAACAAGGGCACTTACAATTCAATTATGCTACAGAAAAACATTATATTGTATCTGTTTTCAATTGTACAACCTGCGTTTTCAATAGAACAAACTGACGATAATAGGGAGTGGACCAAGTGAAGAGATCTGCACTCAGAATTTCCATTATCAACCTACCACAGCTTTCTTCATCACTGCCATCATCACAGTCTTCTACTCCATTGCATTTCCAGGAAACCGGAATACATTGAAGGAAATCAAAGCCACATTTTATTTCATTAGTGGGGCAATTTCTCAGATCTGAAATAAGAAACCAGATTTCAGATAAAGTATTTTTGAACAATTTAGTTTAAGCGCATTGTACCAATGATACTTCTTTGACAAATATTGTCTTTTTTTAAAAAAAAAACACAAGAGACTCCTGAATAAATCAGAACCAAAATCCAGGAGCCCAGAATTCTAAGAATAACCATTTCTGCAATTGAATCAACTATATGATTCTAATCTGCAAAGTATCATAAAAAATGAATAAACATTCCATGTTTTAACACAATATTGAGTAGTCAGAAGTTGAAGCTATAGAAGATGAAATGACCAAATAGCATAATGGGAAATGCACCAAGCTATTCTAGTACACAAAACCAAGCTTCCCAAATTAGATTCTTCATTTAGGTCAGTTTAAAAATGAGCAAACAAGTAACAATAATTGTCAGATATACAGACAGTAGAGGAAAATGTCAAAGTGAACCATCACGAGGTCTTTTTTTTGACAAATCTCAAACTTTTAAAAGTCACCTTGGCAACACATACTTAAAATAAATTTGTTTGTAACTATATTAGGAAAGACTTTTAAAAACAATGCAGAATCCATACAATATAAAATACTCACAACAAACATCATAACTTTCATCAGATCCATCACGACAATCATTTGTACCATCACACTGCCACCTACTTGGTATACATTGCCCATCTTCACACTTAAATTCAGTTGAGCCACAATTAGCTTTGGCTAAGATAAATGCAAGCAGATTAAACATTATCCAACAGAACTAGAAGTAAAATCTTACTTGAATACAATTAATTCAAGTGCTTAGATCCAAGTAACTATTGGTTAATTTACATTCGTGAATCTTCAACCTAGTTAACCACACCTTTCCCCATCCCAATGGTTTATTCCACTAGTTGTAGCAATAATTAAATAATCTAAGGCTTAAAGGAAAAATTGTAAATTAGATTTAACTTTATAGTTTTCAATTTCTCAAGCAGTTTGTTCAGCAAGAGATTTGTAAGTACTGGACCAAGGAGAATCTAATAGTGTTTCAGGCAAGAGCAGATCACCAGATTTAATCCAAATCCTTAATTTCATAATGAAACTTCCAGTAAATGAAACAGAATCCTTTCCAGTTTCTCTTTCCCATCACTGAAACGACTACATTATGCATAATATAACTTAGCACAAGATGATGGTCATCAACATAGCTAAATAGGATGGATATAATGTTGCAATACTGAACCATTAAACATGCTTCAACAACAGCAATACCAAGTGGCCAAGCGGATCCTGTGGTGATTAGACCAATGATCTGACTTGCTTCAATCTGGCAGATTAAACTGGTCCATAAAAATTGAGCTAATGCTACTTGTTAAAATTCAATATCTCCTTTTGAAACTACTTTATTGTATTTGTGAAATAAACAATTGGTCACACTGGTTCAATTCACACCAAGTAAAAATTAGACAAAATCGAATGACTTACACTGAATGTGGATAAGTTAACTTGCTCAGGTTATGAACATTGGTTCTCCTGCCTTCATGGTGGTGAACAAGTCTGATTCATTCCACCAGCAGCTCTCATTTGGGTAAAACAAAAGACCTATCAGCCCACCAAGAGATATCCCGGAAGGCTTTGTGACTGTTGTTAAGCAGGTTGACAGTATTGTTCAGAAGGCGTATGGTATGTTGGCCTTCATCAACTGTAGGATTGAGTTCAAGAGCCGTAAGGTGATATTACAGCTATACAAGACCTTGGTCAGACCCCACTTGGAGTTTTGTGTTCAGTTCTGGTCACCTCATTACAGGAAGGATGTGGATGCTATAGGGAGAGTGCAGAGGAGATTTACAAGGATATTGCCCGGATTGGAGAGCATGCCTTATGAGAATAGGCTGAGTGAACCTGGCCTTTTCTCCTTGGAGTGACAGAAGATGAGAGATGGACTGATAGAGGTGTATAAAATGATGAGAGGCTTTGATCGTGTGGATAGCCAGAGGCTTTTTCCCAGGCTGAAATGGCTAATACGGGGGCATAGTTTAAAGGTGCTTGGAAGTAGGTACAAGGGGGATGTCAGAGGTAAGTTTTTCAGACAGAGTGGTGGGTGCGTGGAATGCACTGCCAGTGAAGGTGGTAGAGGCGGATACAATAGGGTCTTTTAAGAGACTCTTAGATAGGTACATGGAGCTTAGAAAAATAGAGGGCTATGCAGTAAGGAAATTCCCGGCAACTTCTAGAGTAGGTTACATGGTCGGCACAACATTGTGAGTCGAAGCGCCTGTAATGTGCTGTAGGTTTTCTATGTTTCTATGTTCTATCTGTCCAGTGACCTCAGACATACATCACCGCTGAGATCCATTTCAAGGGCCTCAACAGGAAGCAAAACTAGGGGTAGTATTTTCATCTTGTACCAAACCATGACCATCTAAAAACTGAAGATAGCTGCTGCAAAAAAGGACACTAATTGCTGCTATTTCCTGATGATTCCAGGAAGGGAACATCCATTCCAATCCCATTGCCAGGTCTTAAAGGTGTATTACCAGAGGTGGATTCCCCAGTGCAACAATGGAATTCCAGCTCCACTTCCAAACTCAAAACAGAGCCCAAACATAGATACATGTTCCAGGATTCCAGAAGGTCCACAAATTTAGGACTTGTTACTTTGGAGTGGCTGACTGCTCCCCCTAGGGCTATCAACCACAACTACCATAACTCAAAACGCCATTAGGAAAACCTTCCATGGCTTCCATCTCACCAAAGTGGGGCCACAAATTTTGAAAGTGACGTGCATTCAAAAATTCACTTTAAGTGGACAAGTTTTCTATCACCAGCCCTGTTATTAACAGCATTTAGGAAGCTGGTGCTAACTTGTTATTTGACAATTTACAAGTCTTGGACTGGAAGTGCCTTTATGAAAGGTCTGAAAGTCACTTTATCACACCTGTAACTTCATCTTTTTCAGAATTCACAAAGAGTGGTTGAGGACAGTATGCCTTTTAAAATCAGTTTTGTTTCTAGATACATTGAGCAGTGAAAGAGGGGTTCCACAGGCAGTTGCAGAAGACCAAACTAGTTTCATACCTGTTGTGCAGTTCTGTCCATTCTGCAACTCCATCCCAAATGGACACGCACAGGTAAACTTTGGAGAGTGATTGTCTTTCTGAGGAGCTGGCAGACACATATATTTGCATCCTCCATTCTTCAAGTTTACATTACACCAATCTCTACCTGCAATATTTACAAAGGTCAATTGGGAAATGTCGTAGTAGTGATTTTAGTCTGCAATTGGAATTAAACATTTGTTTGCCATGCAGTGGACAAATTATTCCTTAAAAGCAACTACTATAGATGTGGCCAGCAGACTTCAAGGTAAAAGTACGATGGCTTCAGACCCAGAGCTGAGTAGAACACTACTTGGATAATGTGAACTTCATGGAATAGACCAGCTGTAACAAAGAAAATATTCTATTCATGTGGAAGAATAGCCAATAGTTGATATTTATTTTACAAGCTAGCTGAATTCAAAGAACCTGTGCTCATGAAAACATCCCAGTGGAAGACATCACAGCACTTCTGCAATCACTTTGCCAATTCTTTCTGCAGAGGACCACAGCGAAGTGCTGGATAGTTCAGTGGGACAGTACAAAGGGAGGGGAAGCCTGCAGTAGTGCCTCGAATTCAGCACCAGTACAGAGGCCCAGAATAGTGGCAGGTCAGGGAGTGGAGATTTGACTGGACATACACCAGAACTTCTGGTTTATATTAATTTCTCTCGAGAAATAAAATTCTCAGGGTGGAAACACTGCCCCTGTCCTCCAAGCAGCATTGCCTTCATGCTTGACCATTAAACAGTCAGTAATTACCCCCATTGTTAGATTAGGTTGGCTGCTGAATTAGAAGATAATATAATGGATTAACATTCTCCAGTAACAAGCATATTGTGGCTACAAATTCAGCACCTGTTTCCTACGAGTTTGATTTCACATTTCATGCTAGATTAGTTGCAACTGGAAGATTAGCAGGAGGAACTCAAGATCATTTTCTCCTCAAATGGTAAGTATTTGTATTAAAGAAAAATGTCCAGGTGGCCCAAAGGTTTAACATTTAGTATGAAGTCGTGTTTGAAAGGGAAGGAATAGGCATTTATAGAATTTTTTTGTATAAAAGTGACTGGACCAGGGCAACCCAAACTACCTTATTCTGGTGATTAACCAGCTTATTCTGTATTTCAATAATAACCAGTTAGGTACCCTGAATAAATCTTTGATTCTATCAAATTACTATAGAATTAAAGGATTTACTGATTTGACCAGTTTACCTTTAGAGACACAGAATGTGTGATATAATTTGTGCTTTACAAGGCAAACACATTTTAAAGAAGTCAGAAGATTTCTAATCTATGACTGATAAACTATAAATGATCTGTGGAAAGCAACTTGAGAATTAACATTGGTTTTGCTTTGAAAAAGTTTTCATTTGTTAGACATCCTACCTGCCGGCTGTGCTAGTTCATGATAGACAATTATATCATGAGCTTCCTTAAGGTTGGAGATTAAAGTCATTAGATTCTCTCCTGTAAATTTGTTAGCTCCATAAATAGCATTATTCTCCCAATTAGTCCAGAAGATTGAGTCCTGAAATGTGATTTGAAAGTTAGGGTTAGCCAAATGCAATGAATATTCATGATGCTTCACCTTTTCTAACAGTTTTCTGCGCTTTTGAATGGGCACCTCAAAATTCTTATGGGCTTGCTGGGTATCCACAACTTGCCTTACTTAAGATGAAACCATTAATTACTCAAGTGAGAAACGACAGTCACAGGCAATCTAAAACAACCAACAAATTGAACTGCAGGTTAGGCAGCAGCTGTGGAAATACTTACCAACTTAAGTTGAAGACTGATCAAGTATTTTCAGATTTTTTTTGAATTTCAAGCTGCAAATAATGCACCTAAAAGACTAATGATTATTATCTCCCCACTGTATTGGAACAGTTTCATTAATATATGACTATACACATGCTCCTGTATCAAAGTACTAATTTCTACTGGAGTCTGTTGCTTCCTGTACAAGCTGCTCAATTTACTATACCACCCGTCCTCAGCCAACTCTGTTTTAAAAGCTTTACTTCGGTTTTTACATACCTCAAACAAGGACACACCAAAAGGATAACCAAGAAATCTATGTGAAGACAACACAGTTCTTCTATCTTCTCCAAACACGTCTATACTTGACAGTGTGTGCAGCTTGGAGTCAACCCAATAGAGTCGGTTTTTCACAAGATCTGTGGGTGTTGAATTGAACAAACCAGGCTCCAACTTTTGTAAACTCAAGTCTACATTCATACATACAAATTTACTCACCGAGTGTAATGGCATTTGGCCATTGGATGTCTGTGGTCACGAGGAGCTTGCGATCAATACCATTCATTCCTGCTTTTTCAATTACTGCTGGTTCACCCCGGTCTGACCAATACATATACCTTAATGTTTAAAGTGCCAAAAAGAGCACATCAAATCATGCTTGACAACTGAACACATTAGAAGAAAGTACTAATTGTGGTATCCAGAATAACAATTTTTTCCCCACACCTCCAGTGGACTTGCCAACAGGCCCCTTTCAATCACTTATCGTCACCTGCACTTCAAAATGTCTAAAGGTTGCAAAAATCAAATCAACACTTGCACGCTTATAATGCAAAATGTCTCAGCTCAATCTTTCTAAAAAAAAATTCCAATCTAAATCAAGATTACATTCCCTAGCTCAGCATGACTTGAATAGAATGGAATTAATTTGACCTTTATTCAAAACGTGTCAAGATGTGTCTTGGTAGAATCAGCTGCGGAAAACTCAAAACTGCATGCTGTTCTTTTAACTGTACTTCAAAGAGGCAGTGTTATGGAATAAGGACAAATTTATTTGGTTGAAGTTGGGAATGGATGCATTCTTGTTAAAGGGGTAATTAGATTTAATAGTTAAAGCACAGGCAACCATTTGGTGAATCATGCTTATACCAGTGAGAGCAATCTAATTAGTTCCCCTCAACCTTGTACTGTTCTGAGAAGTCTCATATACTTTACCAGCTTAATTGATAGTACCAAATCTGCCTCCAGTCCCACCCCTGCAGCGCACTGCATCACAATGATTCAGCCCTCAAGTTTTAGCCAATCAGCTTCATTCTATCTCCTGAATGTCTTTCACTATATTCTTCAATTAACCACCTCAAATCACCTTCCAACCTCCTGTTCCAAGAGGAGTTAGTTAGTTAGCTGCTGACTGTTATGCCACTGGCACATAGGACAGCAATGAAGGTCCTCTATCTCTGTCTGTCCTTGGCCATCTTCTCTATCGTGCCCCAGGAGTGGTTCAGAGTCCTCATTCCTGCCTCTGTGGTACAACGCCAAGTTGTCTTTGGTCTCTTCCATCCTTCAGGGGGCCAATGAAGTGCTGTCTTGATGATGGAGTTGGCCTCTCTCCTCAAAACTTGCTCAATCCATCTCCAACGTTTCCTCATAATGATTGTAGCCATGTCCACTTTGGGACACCGAGGGAGTAGGGTGTGGTTGGAGATCTTCCTTGGCCAGAAAATACAGATGATTTTTTGGAGGCTTATGGTGTGGAATGGCAAGGTCATTTACCGTCATGCGCTAGTATTCTGACCTGTACAAGGGTACGGGCAGAATACAGCTTCGCCTTTGTGTAATCACTGTACTTGGCCGATCTCCATATGTTGCTCATCGATCTGAAGATGATTCTAGCTTTGCTGAGTCTGCACTAGATGTCGTCTTTGGTCCCACCATCCTGCCGAATGATGCTGCCCAGGCAGGTGAATCTGCCAGTGCTGGGTAATTTGATGCCATATGTCTTGACAGGAGGAGATGGCTCACGAGGGTCATGGTCTCAATCTCTCTCTGACAGACCCTGAGTCCAACCTGTCCACAGGTGCAGAGTTTTCTCTTGTCTATGCTGGCACGTACGTGAAAGTAATGTGAGGTCCTCCGCAAAGCCAAGGTTTTCTAAAGTAGAGAACAGAGTCCACCTAAAGCATCTCTGCTTATCTTCCGTATTTTGCCTCATAACCCAGTCAATCACTAGGTTAAATAATATCACCGACATCACACAGCCTTGCCTGACCCATCTTGACTTCAAAGCTCAAATTGCAGTCCCCAACTGTGCAGGTGAAGTTAGTGTGGTGCTAACACTACCTCCGAGTGCAGCTGTTCAGAGACAACGTCCTTCACTTCAATGTTACTTTCATTAGTTGGAGCACAACAGTGGATCACAGTTATGTTCTCTTGCTTCCCTTTCAGCCTGACTCTCATCAGCCAACTGTTGATTGGTTTCCACTCCAGCAAGCAATTCTCAATACCTCTCTTTACAATCATGATGCTGACTATCATCCCTTCCCAAGCATAAAATTGTTTCACCAGTAGGCAGCCAGACCCTGTCCATCTGTGCCACCTTGCCAGTGTTGTACATGGTTCGTACATTCCAAAGAACAACTTTGGTCTTTATCTTGGTGGTGTTCAGGGCATCCATCATCGTGCTGGTAGCTTCTTCTCGGTTTTTACGACTGTCAGTCATACAAACCCTAGGTGGAGACTCAGGAATACCGTCACACTCAGATATAGGATTCTTCATTGCCATTTCTGTAACAATTTTTTTTGACCAGTAGGGTTGTTAGCCCTGAGATGAACCATCAAACCTGGAAGACCGGTGGATCACTCTTAGTCTGACCTCCATCCTTTGACCTGTTTGGCATGAGTGACCCTACCAAGAGTCAAAGCGCGAGGCCCTGACTCCTGCCAACACAGCTCTCTGGGTCATTGAGAAAAACAAGCCTCCAAACCCAATGACAAGTTTGTGGTTCTCCTGGAGGTCCAAAAGGGAGAAACCTTGGCAAATTTCTTCTGCACTCAAACCTTACTTCCAATGCTCAGCAATAGACTATACTTGTGCCTAAGCTAGCAGATAAAAAAACAACACTCCAGGTACTGAATTTGAAAACAAACACTGGAAATGCACAAATCAGGTGGCAGCTGTGGAAAGAGATCTGGTGCAGGGGCTTGATACAAAATATTAACCATTCCCTTTTCTACAGATCCACTCAACCTTTCCTAATATTCTGCATGAAATAGACTGAGTGTCTTATACAAAGTTTGATGACGTTCCATTCCTCTTGCACTCTGACTCTATTTATAACCCTGGATCTGGTATGCTTTCACTGTTTTATTAACTTGCTTTGCCATTTTCAAAAAAACTGCACACAAAAGCATGCAAATGCAAACCTTCATAAGCAAAAAGGCTGTATGGTCATGACAAAAGAAAGGTTCTTGTGCTATTAGAACTGGAGAAATGGTGATACTTAGAATGAAGCAAAAACCACTAGAGAAAATCAGATGGTCAGGCAGCATCTATGGAGGAAAGGGCAGTGAACAGTGGAATGAAACACTTCATGTGGACTGAAAGATCGGGGGAGGGGGTGGTGGACAGCCAGTATCAAGGTAGTGAGAGGGAAGGGGTGGAGCAAGAACTAGCAAGTGATACGTGGAGCCAGGCAAGGGTTAGCAGGAAGATGGAGGATGGAAGAATGGAAAAAAGCAGAGACCTAGAGATTATAGGTGGAGGGAAACGGCTGCAGATGGAATCTGAACAGAATGTGGACCATGCACCCTAAACGAGGTGGGTAAGGGAGTGAGAAGAATGGGCGAGGCAGATGGAGGGCAAAAAAAAGCTGATAGATGTCCTTGCAAGGAGACCTTGCCCACGCCCAGGATTACGGCTGCACAGGTGGAAGGTCAACTGAGGAAGATCTGTACCAGCAAGGCGGCTGGACCGGATGGAGTATCCCCACGAGTACTGAGGGCCTGTGCGACTGAGCTGGGAGAACCCCTACAGCGCATCTTCAACATGAGCCTGGAGCAGAGAAGAGTACCCAGACAGTGGAAAACATCCTGTATTGTCCCGGTACTGAAGAAACCACAACCAAAGGAGTTGAATGA
Organism: Hemitrygon akajei; assembly: GCF_048418815.1. Lineage (NCBI taxonomy): Eukaryota > Metazoa > Chordata > Chondrichthyes > Myliobatiformes > Dasyatidae > Hemitrygon > Hemitrygon akajei. The sequence goes on from NC_133125.1 coordinate 53,719,833, forward strand.
CTTCAGACCTGTTGCCTTGACGTCGCACGTGATGAAGACCATGGAGCGGCTGATAATACAGAATCTGAGGCCACAAACCAGGCACGCCTGGGATCCTCTTCAGTTTGCGTATAAGGAGAAGGTGGGAGTGAAGGATGCTATCATGTATTTGCTGCACAAATCCCTCTCTCACCTGGATGGGGTCAGTGGTGCTGTGAGGATTACATTCCTGGACTTCTCTAGTGCCTTTAACACCATCCAGCCCAAGATCTTAAGGCACAAACTAACGGAGATGGGAGTAGACTCTCACATGGTGGATTGGATAGTGGACTACTTGACAGATAGACCTCAGTATGTGCGGTTGGGAGACTGTAGGTCTGACACGTTGGTCAGCAGCACAGGAGCGCCGCAGGGGACCGTGCTCTCTCCGGTCCTGTTCACCCTGTACACGTCAGACTTACAATATAACTCGGAGTCCTGCCATGAGCAGAAGTTCGCTGATGACACAGCCATAATGGGGTGTGTCAGGAATGGACAGGAGGAAGAGTATAGGAAGCTGATACAGGACTTTGTGATATGGTGCAACTCAAACTACCTGCGTCTCAATATCACCAAGACCAAGGAGATGGTGGTGGACTTTAGGAGATCTAGGCCTCATATGGAGCCAGTGATCATTAATGGAGAATGTGTGGAGCAGGTTAAGACCTACAAGTATCTGAGAGTGCAGTTAGATGAGAAGCTAGACTGGACTGCCAACACAGATGCCTTGTGCAGGAAGGCACAGAGTCGACTGTACTTCCTTAGAAGGTTGGCGTCATTCAATGTCTGCAGTGAGATGCTGAAGATGTTCTATAGGTCAGTTGTTGAGAGCGCCCTCTTCTTTGTGGTGGCGTGTTGGGGAGGCAGCATTAAGAAGAGGAACGCCTCACGTCTTAATAAGCTGGTAAGGAAGGCGGGCTCTGTCGTGGGCAAAGTACTGGAGAGTATAACATCGGTAGCAGAGCGAAGGGCGCTGAGTAGGCTACAGTCAATCATGGAAAACCCTGAACATCCTCTACATAGCACCATCCAGAGACAGATAAGCAGTTTCAGCGACAGGTTGCTATCGATGCAATGCTCCTCAGACAGGATGAAGAGATCAATACTCCCCAATGCCATTCGGCTTTACAATTCAACCGCCAGGAGTAAGATATGTTAAAGTGCTGGGGTTAGGACTCAATGTATTTAAGTAAACTACTTAAGAACTTTTTAAAAGCTATTTATTAATGCTTTTTGAGAGGGTGATTTTAGATGCATATCATATTTTTACTGAGTTAAGTATTGTATGTAATTAGTTTTGCTACAGTAAGTGTATGGGACATTGGAAAAAATGTTGAATTTCCCCATGGGGATGAATAAAGTATCTATCTACCTATCTATATAGGAGGAATGGGTAGATCATGAGGGGAGAGGAAAAGGGACAGGATCCTAAATTAGGGAATTCACTGTATTATGTCTAGTTTTGACAGGTGGAATATGAGATACTGTTCCTCTTAGAATACTTATAATAAACATTTTGTAATAAACATGGTAAAATTCTTCACCTTAGTGACAAAAATGTATCCAGAAATTGGGGCAAAAAGTGAGCTAGAAAGTGAGAATGCAGCGGACAATAACTTCTATTACAAACATAACAATACAAGTGTGGAAAAACAATTGTAGATGTGAACTGTACAGAAAAAGCATCTATGTTTATCAAATTAAAAACATTCCAGGTCAAAATTGGACCAGATGACTATTCAAGTGTGCAGATGGGTTACAGTACGTTAAAAGTAAGCTTCATACCCGGACAGTGGATCAACTGCTATAGAGGCTGGCTCCCTCAAGTTACTGTCAAACAGAGTCTTCATTTGTCTTCCATCATAGTTTGCTACGGATATAGTTCTGGCACCCATATCAGTCCAGTATATGTTGTTGTAAATCCAGTCCACTGCAATTCCCACATGAATGCGTATGTTGTTAATTATTCTGGAAATATCACGGTTGCCTTTGTTGCTGTCCATTAGCATACTGCAATAGTAAATGATCAGATAGGTATTTTGTGGCAAACAAAAAAAAATTACAAAATATTCAAGATGTCATTCATCCACCAATTTTGCTTCATTATTAATGCACAAAGGTAGTGGATTAGTAAAACCAAATTGTTTGCTTCACTGTGCAGTAAGCACCATTGAAAATTCTCCCTAGTTCAGTTTACATAATAAGAAAGATCAAAACACGTTATAGTCAAATACAGAACTTCACCAACTGATCTCATTGAAAATCCTATCAAAACAGTTTTACTATTATCACAAAAGGTGAAACATCAAAATGCCAAATCCAACATAAACTCCCAACAATTTCGGTCACAGAGTATTCAATACCAGTTCAGAATTTGTTCAATCAGCTCAAGTAATTTGGATAGCTACATGAAGATAAAACTAGCATTGATTTTACCTAAAGATTGCACGCTCTCCCATGTCAGCCCAGAAGATTCTCTTCTCTGCAATATCAGCATCGAGTGCAACAACATTTCTCAGGTGTGCAAGCACTGGCTCATACTCTTTGTGATGCAGACCAAGTTTCCTGATATCATGGCGATTGGTGAAGATTAGGTAAGGTTCTTCTCCTACAAAGGAACAGTGGCTCTTTGAAAGATGGAAAAAATATCCTATTGCAAGCTTCAATACATGATACTCCTCTTCAGACAAAATGTTTCCTCCTTTGAGAATATAGAGCAAACCAACTCAAATAGAAATCAGTGAAATGACTAATGTCATTAGGCCCTTTGTCCATTTTACTCCAAATCAGACGATAAAATTGCAGATTAACCACACATTACTGTGAATAGTGCCCAGGGTTTTCATTCACATTATTCTTTTGCTATTATAGACTAAAGTACCCATCAAGCAATTGAATCATGTCACACATCCCTCAAAAGCCACTTTGGTGGATAAAAGCTCAATTGCAAACAGCTTGGGCACATTTGCAAAGGAAGCCAGTTCTTGTTTTCACAGTCTTTCAAATTCAATGTACTGAAGTGTCAATCCATGCTTAACTGAATCAGAATACAATGGCTGAACAAAACATGTATAAATCAATTGGCTATTTAAAGTCAAACCTAATTAGATCAATATTGACTTTATTGGAGGCATAGTAGATTTCAAGTACATTCTCAGTGGAGATGCCTATTTGTACAAATTTGTGCAGCAAATTCAGATAAATTGCTGCAACTTGGTCAGAAATGACACTAGTAGGCCAAGAAGACTAGACATTATAGGAGGCTACAATTCAGTTCCCAACTATGGATTGACCAGTTTTATTTCTAGAGTCAGCTCTAGGTTACACTACAGGAATGAAATGGATTTGCTGCTAGTTAACGAGCACTTTCTCCCGGATCGGTGCATTAAGGCCGTACATGAATCCAGAGAAAGTAATGAGTGAGCACAATAGTTTTAAGTGTAGTAGATCACTCAGTGTCATCATTGGATTGTATCACTAATCTGCATCGGGGAGAGGAGATTTCCATGCAATGTTTAGACAAAGGCAAATGAAACCTCTTGCCCACTGAGAATCATTCATCAAGGACTACACAAATGGACATATCAGAGATTCATAAATGATGCACAAAAAGGATCGGAAGCAATGACTTCTGATCACTGGAATAAGCAACAGATCATTGGACATTTGCTACTGCTTGTCCCATTTCAAAAGTTGAATAGGATTGAGGAAATGAAATCTACCTAATGTTCCTACATACGTTGTCAAATAGTCCAAGTGACTGGCTTACAAATACAATTAGGGAATAAAGATTATTCAATAGATGACAAATGCAATGAAATAAGTTAAAGCAAAATTTTGTTTGGGCTGCAATAGAACTAGTGTAAATTCTTAACTGATAAAATTTTCCTGAGAGGAATGAAACTGCACCCCAGGAACAGTCCAACGTAAGAGATAGTACTTCAGAATTCAGATAGATGTTAACTTTGATTAAGGATGTGTGCACTATATTCAAGGCCAAGATATGATCCTGGGAACAGGAAAATAAATACAAAAATAAAACAGAATCAATCATCAACTTAATGAATGAGCCATGGCTTTCTACATGTTATAGAAACAGATCCCACTATACATCACTTTTGCTACCAAATTCATACTGTAGGTGAAACATGAAAAACATATCGACTGAATCACTCAAGAATGTCCTGTTAAAAAAAGGAGAAATTGTACAATTATCCAATACTCCCAATGTAGCCTCCTGTATATTGGCGATACCCGGTGTAGACTGGGAGACCGCTTCGCTGAGTGCCTACGATCCATCCGCCAGAAAAAGCGGGATCTTCCAGTGGCCACCTGTTTTAATTCCTCTTCCCATTCTGATAAGTCAGCCCATGGCCTCCTCTACTGTTGTGATGAGGCCACACTCAGGTTGGAGAAGCAATACCTTATATTCCAGCAGGGTAGCCTCCAACCTGATGACAGCAATTTCTCAAACTTCTGGTAATGAATCCCCACCCCACTTCAGCATTCCCCTTTCCCTCCACATGTATGAGGAGCTGCAGAAAATAAAGCTACCTCAATAACAGAATACCCACGTTCAAAATACAGCATCCAAAAAGCAGCAAGTACTGCTTAACTCCAACATCATCCAAATCAAACTAAAGTTTCTGCTCCCTTTGGGAAATACTGCACAAGCAGCATTTCAATTACTGCTAATCTCCATCAACTGCATTATCTCAGTGCTCAGTAATTAAATTCAAAATTGAGCAAATCAACACAATGAAAAATAGCAAAGTTTTCATGAGTTGACTGGACTGATATTTGGAAAGCATCTGTGTAATATTTATGCACTAGATGAGTTCTGAAGGGGAGTTGCAGGTGTCTTAGCACAAGCCAGCAAATGTCAGGGAGACAGAAGACAAATATCTAGGTCATTTAGCAGGATGTAATGCATGGCTAACTCAGATTTCTAAAATTTCACCTCACAGATTTGGAAATTGTACATCAAGATTGCAGAGGACAGTCAGTGAGCAGACACACTTAGTTAGCATTTCAGCAGGCAAATATGATTAAAGTACAATACAAGTGAAATTGGAATCAGCATTAAAATTATTAAAACTCAGTGTCTGTTAGGTAGTAAGTCCTCCAAACTATGCGACATTGTTTGTGGATACTTTAATGAGACTGGTTCTCAAATGCCTGAAACTTGATTCCATTGTTGATAAGGCTTCGGAAAAGACAATCGTAGAGCTATGGTGAAATTTTGAAAGCAACTTCTAAATTTATATTTCCAATTATCCAAATCCCAGTGTTGCTCAGTTTTATGTCACAATTGCAAAGTTGCCAACATTTTGCCGTCATTACCACCTCAATGAGTCAGAGGTGGTACAAACAAAATGGGGGAAAAATACCAACTGAACTTCACTGTTGGGGAAGTGCAAGATCATCCAGCTGGAAGTCAAGCATAGGCCACTCAAACCATCAATATAAATCAACTCTTGAAGAACAATCCAGTAAGTTCATGTCTGGCCCATTTATGCAAAGGTATCCAATGACCTGAGGCTACAACACTATTAGGCACTGCATTCCAAACCTAAACAATGACTGAAAACACAAAAATACAACTGCAGATGCTGTGGATCAAAGAATACGTACACAATGCTGGAAGAACTCCTCTTTTCTCATGGATGCTGCCTGGCCTGCTGAGTTCTTCCAGCATTGTGTACGTATTCCCTAAACAATGACTGGTTGTTTGTCAATCATACAGAACATGAACCTGTCCTTTCAGTCAAACCAAGCATCCTATTTACCAACAGCCAAGCAGCAACTCATCTATTCATATGCTCATCTGTATACTATTCGAATGGCAAGTACCTGCCTCAGTTACATTCAAGGATTTAAGGTTCCAGCCAGTCTCCAGATGATTAAAACACATTTTCCTCAGATCTCCTCTAAACCTTTCCCCACTCTCCTCCCCCCCCCCCCCCCCACAACCCCACACACTTACTGCAAAGACGCTCTATAGTTTGAGGTCTTGTTTTGGGGAACGATTCCTACTCTACCACATCCAAGTACTTAAATTTTGTATACCTAAAAATGACCTTCTGGTCCTTTCCAACACCTTAAAATCGCATCCTGTTGATTGGGGGGTTGGGGGGAGGGAGTTGAAATGTGTGGGGATTTGGGCAGAGTGCTACCAACTCAATTTATAAGCTAGCCATTGGGGAATCCTGCACTGGTACTCCCAAGTCCCAATTTACCTCTCATTTCTGAACTCCCTCCCCATTTACAAAATAGTCTACACCTTCTTTCCTTCTACCAAAGTGCACGACCATAAACTTCCCGATAATGTATTTCTTTGCCCATTTTCCTAATCTACCCAAATCCTTCTGCAGACCGCCACCTTCCTCAACACCACCTACCTCTCCACTTACCTCTGTATCATCTGCAAACTTAGCCACAAAGCCACCAATTCTGTCATCCAGATCATTGACATAACGTGAAAAGAAGCTGTCCCAGCACCACCTTCAGAACACAATTAGTCACTGACAGCCAATCAGAAAAGGCTCCTTTTATTCACCCTCTTTGCCTCCTGCCAGTCAGCCAATCTTCTATTCATGCCAGTATCTTTCCTGTAATGCCATAGGCTCTTAGGTAATGCAGTCTCATTGCAGCACCTTATCAAAGGACTCCTGAAGAACCAAGTGAACATCTACTGCCTCACCTTTGCCTGTCCGGCCTGTTATTTTCTCAAAAGAATTTTCAACAGATTTATTAGGCAAGATTTCCATATGCTGACCAGCCTATTTTATGACCTGCCTCCAAGTAGCCTTGGACGGATGCACATTGCTGACTCACTAGAACAAAGGCAAATTAAAATTGAGCTTACTTTCTTTTAGAAATCCAAGTATGAGCTTAGTTAAAATACTGACAGTGACTAGGCAGAGATAAAATGGGAATCTTCTGTGGTGGAATCTCAAATTAAAACTGTGTCTATGTCTTTTGAATCAATTTGAGGCACAAGTGGAAACCAGAAAACCTCTATTCAAAAAAGACATAGAATGATTTTTAAAAGAGTACGTGCTATCAGAATAAAAATTAAATAAAGTTGGTGTACAAATGAGCTATGATGTAATTGATTATGGAAAGTTTCAAGGGTCAACTGGTATTCCTGTTCCATCATTTGTTGGGTCTAATTAAATGGTGGCCAGTTTACATTAACGTGCATCCCTCACCCATATTTCTTTCTTCCCACCAGTCCTAAGCTCGTAGTTTCTTATGAACTGGTGTTTTTAAAAACTAGTAGTGTAAGAAGATAAATGACTTATGGCAAATTAATTTCATCAGTTCCATCTCTGCAGTCAGTATCTCCATCACAAAACCAATGACTGTGGATGCATTCGCCTGAACCACACTGAATCTCATTTGGAGGACAAGTCAATGGAGGAAGAATGTGTTTGCACTGGTCCAAAGATTCATCAGACTGATCAGCACAATCAGCATTAGTATCACATACCCAACTCAGCGGGATACATTCTGAACTATTGCAGTGAAATTCGTGTGGGCCACAGGAAGGTGGAGCACAGCCTTTTTCATCACTTCCATCGCCACAGTCATCTTCACCATTACATACAAATGTCTTGGATATGCATCGGCCATCAGAGCAGATCAACTCTGTTGGACTGCAGGTGAGGATGCCTAGAATGATTTTTAAAGTGCCATTTTATCCTGGAGTAATTCACAATTAGAACAATGAGTACAACAAAGCCATTACATTGCTAATCAGAGAAATAAGAGATTCGGCTGATGCTGGAAATCTTGAGCAATACACACAAAGTACTGGAGGAACTTAGTAAATCAGGCGTATCTATGGAGAAAATGAACAGTCTTAGTTTTGGGCCAAGACTGTTTATTTGCTTGCTATTTGGATTCATGCACCATATTTTACACTTTGGCACCAGCAGAACACCGCTTCGTTCTGCTGTATTCATGTAGGGCAAAATGATAATTGAACTTGAATTTAATTTTGATTTTAATTTGATCAGGACTTCTATAAATGCTGTCTGGCCTGCCGAATTTCTCCAGCACTGAGTGTTACATTGCTAATCCCTTCCCCACCTTCTCTCCTACTGAAACTCTGCAACTTTTTCCCAGTTCTGGGAACGTCAAAGGGCAAAATCATCGACTGCTTCCCTTTCCACTGATATTGCCTTACTCCATTCTTTTGTTACAGATTTCCAGTCTCTGCATTTGCTTTACCATTTACATTGCTCAAGATCTTCAATGAGATATTTACACAATTCTGCAGACACTATTAGAAGCCAAACATGGTTTTATTCCAAGTCTTTACCACAGTTCTCTTCATCACTGCCATTACCACAATCCTTTTGTCCATCACATTTCCAAGAGATAGGAATACATTGATGTGGTCCAGGGCCACAGCTGATTTCATGCATTTGGCAAAGTTCTGCATCTAAAATAAAGTCAAAGTGCATGAACAGGTACCTCAGAAAGATAAAGCAATTTGCTTTATACAACTATGCTAATGGCTGAAGGAAGCTTCCAAGTGAGTAAAGAAGCCAATCCATTACCCCTCACAGAAAAAAAATACTAGACATTTGATGAAAGCTGATTTCTGATTTGAAAATCTTATTCAAAGACTAGTGGAAGGTTGTTCTCTACCCACATCCCTTCCTGGCCATCTTTCCTCAGTCATTTCCTGGAGGCAGTAGTTTATGCACATGCCATGCACATCTTAGCTGTGCCCAATGGACTCAACACTTCAATATTTTCAATGTTCAGCAACACCCTGCTATCTATTCATGGAAACAAGTCCTTCCCCCCACCCACAAGCAATTATTACTTCCATTTCCAAAATGAGCCTCCTCTTTGCCTCTAAAGTAACTTCACTCCAAATCTGCAGAATACTAGTCTGAATGAACAATGGCAGTTGTTAACCCCAGATTCGGTGGGCTGTGTTAGTCTAGGGAAAAACACTCTCCAGCCCGCCAAAATTATGAAAGCTCATTTGTGTGGATGCTGCGTGATGTTTTCCCGTTACAAATCAGTACCAAGAATTAACAAACAGTAAACCATATGCAATTAAACGATTTACCTTTATAACTCTTAATTTGACTAGAGGGTTAGTAAAGAAAACAGAAAGGGCCCATTTTAATGAAATAGTCTAATGTGCACGTTGGACCTCACAGCTTTCCCGTCCGTTTGTTCGCTATCAATTTCCCTTGGGCCTAGTTAACTCCCGACCCCATTCCAAGTCCATTCCACCCTGCAGTCTATGACCTTTCCGTTCTGGCATCTTCTCTGCATCTTCCACCGAACAAAAGCCACCCGAATACTTTCTCTCAGACCCACAAGAAAGAAACCACATGTCTTCCATTAGATGGCGCACATTCCAAAGCCCCGTTATCTCTAGTCATAACCCAAACACTACAAAGAAACCATTACATTAGGAGTGAAACCTTACAGAGTGTTACACTCTCCCCCCACCAAATTTAGTCCTCGTGACATTGAGATAATCCGCCAACCCTTCGTGTAAAACACAAAGTCCAACCCAGGTGTAAAAGGCAGTGATATAGTTCCACAAAGCAGTAGGGACCACACTCTGTTCTCCTGGTGCCTATCCGGTGGTTGTCTCCTGATTCTGTGACACCTCCATACCCCCTCATCTACCTGTAACATGCTGTAAGGTTTCACTGCTAATGTAATGGCCTCTCTGTAATGCTCCACTACTAATGTAATGGTTTCTCTGTAGTAGCAATGTCTGGGTAATGACTAGAGATAACGGGGTTTTGGAATGTGGGGGCTATCCAACAAGAGAAATGTTGTTCTTTCTTGTGAGTCTGGAAGAGATTTTCGTGGTCTTTTGCCAGGGAGAGACAAGGAGAGAAGATGTGAATGGGGGGAGTTGGTAGACCGCCAGACGGAGTGGACTTGGAGCAAAGGTCTGAGGATTAGCGACAATCAGAGGAGATTGATGGTGGACAATCAGCTTATCAGTGAGCTCCAACATTTGCACATTTGACTGTTTCATGAGAAGGGGCCTTTTTCTTTTTTTGTTTTCTTTACTAACCATAGTCAAATTAAGAATTATAAAGCTCAACCGTTTAATTGTATGTTGTGTAATGTTTGTTATTTCGGGGTACAGATTTGTAACAGGGGACACATCGCGCAGCATCCACCCAAACGAGATTTCTTAAGTTTGGCTGGGTTGGGAGCTATCACCCCCTATATTAAGATGCTGCTGAAGTGAGATTTACATACCTCTTCATGTTCCGACACTACTGGGGATGCTTCTGGTCTACCTGGCGAGGCCTCCCCTGACCTATCACTCATGCCCACCTGCAACTCAGACCCCTCTGTCCCTTGGCTAAGCCCAGCTTCATCCCTTGCAGGGTCCCGCTGCAACCCAGACTGTCCACCCATAGCACCCCACCCCACCACCGATTTCAACTGAGTCAGCGGTTGGGAGTCTCATTGTTCAGCCCCTCATGCACACGTCGGGACAAAGCAGCTGCATCAATGTTCCTGCTTCCCAGCCGGTACTTCAGGCTGAAATCATAGGCAAACAACACCGCCAACCACCAATGGCCTATGGCATCCAATTTCACCGAGGTCAGGATATAAGTTAGGAGGTTGTTGTCCGTCCTCACCTCAGACTTAGCACTACAGAAGTAGTCACTCAACTCATCCACCAGAGCCCATTTCAACGCCAGAAGCTCCAACTTGTGTGTGGGACAGTTTTTCGTAGAGGGCGACAGACTCCGCTGACAAACTCATCAGTCCGCACCTGATGCCCTGATCCCGATACAAGATGTCCCCTAAGCCTGGCATCCAAATGTAGAACACACGGCAATCAGGGGTCTGAAAAGCCAGCACCGGCAGCTGGGTCAGCATCTCCTTCAGTGACTGAAAGGCCTCTTCACAATTCACATCCCACCTCTGTCCAAAGGGTTCCGATGGGCTAAGATACTTTCCACTCTCCTGTCCTTTTTCCCCCTTGCTTTCTTCCCCAAGGGAGGGTCACTGCACTGAAGCTGATTCAAAGGGTGACTCACTTTCGCATAGCCCTTTACGAATCCCCACTAGTAACCACAGAACCCAAGGAACGAGCACAGAGCGCTCACAGTCTGGGGCCTTGGCCGGGTGGTCACTGCCTCAATCTTAGCAGGATTGATAACTACTCCATACCATGAGACTATGTGCCCTATATAGCTAACAGACGCTTGGCAGAACTGGCACTTGTCCCGGGAAAGTTTTAACCCTTCAGCTTTCAGGTGGGTCCAGCACCTTCAGCAGCCTCACTTCATGTTCTTCCAAGGTGGACCCAAACACTATGAGGTCATCCAGATACACCAATACTTCAAACAAGTTCATATCCCCCACCATCTTCTCCATGATCCACTGGAAGGTTGCAGGGGCTCCCGAGATGCCCTGGGGCATCCTTTCAAACTGGAAAAATCCCAGTGGACATACAAATGCCGTCTTCTCTTTGTCAGCCTCACTCATGAGGATCTGGTAATATCCACCCCTCAAGTCCAGCACACTGAACCACTTCACACCACTCAGACAGGCCAGTGCATCTTCAATCCTCGGGACAGTATACTGGTCAGGGACGGTGCGCCTGTTCAGCGTCCTATAGTCTACACACATCCGTACCTTCCCATTCTTCTTCCTGGCCTCTACTATTGGGGACGCATAGGGGCTTCGGGACTCAGTGATGATCCCAGCTTCCTTCAACTTGCACAAATGCTGCCAAACGTCTTCCACTTCTGCAGGGGCCAGTCGCCGCGACCTCTCTCTGAATGGGGTTTCCTTGGTCACCTGGATAGTGTGACGCGTGCTCTTGGAACAACCCACATCAAACTCTTCAGCAGAAATGACACCTTCCAGCCTCAACATCTTCTCTACCAACCTCCTCTTCCAACCCACAGGAACTGGGGAGTCCCTGAAGTTGAATGACTCAGTGGTCAACTTTGCCCCTTTTTTCAATAGTTTCTCCCCGGCTTGTCTCACAGGGACACTAGACATTACCTTCACCGGGAACAAATGCGCCAGGGGTATCCCCCGCTTGAAGGTGACCTCCCTCTTCATAGTGTTCCTGACAATCACTGCCATCCTGCTCACTTGTACAACCGAGGGCTTCTGCAGTTCGGGTCTCACCTGTAACCCAGCAGGAAATCCTAACACCCTCTCATGGTCTTCCAGAGCATCCACTAAAGGGGCCTCACCCTCAGGCACTCTGGGAAACTTGGGGGTCCCCATCACTCTCGCTACTTCCCCAGGCTGTAACACTACTGTCTTCGACTGGGTGAACCACACAGTCCCTCGTCTAAAGTCGGTATCCGGCCTGATGCAGCCACGCCCTTCCTCAAAAGCAGCTCGAAACTCCGGGTGCAGGGACAATGTTCCCAGAAAGCTCTCTCCAGTCTTCTCCTTGTAGGCCCCCATCAGCCTCTTCACAAGAGGGGTGTTGGTCCCCACCAGGATTGAAACGCCACCCGTCTCAACGGGGTCCAGACAAACCAGCACCAATGTATCAAGGACCTCAGACTCTCCCACATCGGCCTCCGAGAACTCCAGTTTCACTGACAATTAACCGTCGTATGGATACTCACCAGCACCAAGACCCCAGATCTCCAGTGCATTGAATGGTGTCAATGGTAAATGTGTTAGATATCGGTTGTAAAATGAACAGAATAGCAACGTGACTTGTGACCTGGTGTCGAGTATGGCTTTAGTATAAATACTTTCTATCCAAAGCGATACACGGGAGCATGGACCCCACTGAGCCTTCAAGAATTGGGCCTTTCGCTTTCGGGGTTCCTTGGTACATTGCTGGGAATGTGCTCCCCCAGAGACACCAGGCCGTCCCCTCACTGGGTCTCCTCTAAGTTTTCCCAATGACTCTCTCTGCTGAGGTACCTAGGGCTCACTCCCCTTCTTGCATGACACTGGCTGCCTGCAGCACTCAGCATTGTTCATCCCCTTGGGGAATCCACCACCCCCCCATCAGCTCCATCATATGGGGAGTCACTCCTGCTGATAATAGCCGCAACAATTAAGCTCTCAACTGGGTCACAATCTCCTCTACCGCTCCCCGGGGCCAGCTATCCTCGGTTACTTCACCGCAGGGGACCGGTACTGAGGCCTGTACCATGCTGACTGAGGCCTCCCGCACTTCCGACACAATCTCCTCCTCTCGTACTTCTCTGATCAATTCAACAAAGGGACAGTCGGAGACCCCACGCAATCAGGTCCTGGGACTGGGCGCCCTTTGCTATCTGGTCCATTCTTAACTGAACCACCCCAGCCGCCTGAATGACCCCTCTGTGCCGCAAACAATTTAGATGCCTCTCTAGCCGAAAAATGCAGGCAGAAAGCTTCTCCTTCCACATGTTCTGAAATGCCTTTTCCATTGCCCCCATATAAGCTTTAGATACAGGGTACCGGAACTTCATGGCTCTCACCATGTCAGCAGCCCGCCCACTCAAACTTTCAACCAATCTCTGTCGCTTTACGTCATCCGAGCACTCCTACTCATCTAACAACTGACAGGTCTGCTCCGCCCAAGTCTCATACTCCTCCTCCCCTTTAGGGGTGAGCATTATTCCAGAGAATAGGAGGAGCCTACCATAGCTGGGTCTTTGAACCTGGCCATTTTTTCCATTTATTCGCCAGAGAGGCAAGGACGGATACTAACTCAGAATTCTCACTCTTCCCTGGGGGACGGGGACTAATTAGACATTCCAAATCCGACCACTCCTTCCCCTCATGCCTCAGAAATGACAGAACCTTGTCTTTGAAGTCAGCTACGGGAAACCCAACTTGTGATTTGGCCCACTCCGCTCTTGTTACGTCAGCGCTTGTACGCAGTAAAATGAGGTCTGTGCCCGCCATTTTATCAAACCTCTGCCTTACAATTTTAACAGTACTTAATAGGCGAATTAACAATTCCTCCGGAGTACAAATATCTACCCGACTCAATACACACGCATTAGTTACCGGTAACCTCTGTGGATGAACACCACCACTCCACTCCGACAGAATCCATACTAGCACAGGTTTAAAACACACATCCCACTGATTCAATGCTCAGGGCAATCACACAGCATCCAATGAGATCAATCACAGAGCGATACCCCCACAATTGTAACCCCCAGGATCGCTGGGCTACTCGCTCCATCTCCTCTCCAGTCTGAGCCTCTTTGTTCAGTTACCCAATTGGAAAATGCACCAAAATGCTCCCCAAATTTCTCCAGCAAAACTTCTAAAATCTATTTCTGAACAAGCTTGGTTGCTGTCGGAAATTCCTTGTGGCCATTTGCCCCAGCACCAGGACGTTACACTGGAGTGCCAAGGGAATGTTTTACTACACTTGAATTTTGAACTTTACCATTTTTAATGCAAAATAGCAGCTTGCACACAATAGTAATACACACAACGTGCTGGAGGAGCTCAGCAGTCAGGGGTATCTAATGATAGGGAATAAACTGTCAACAGTTCAGGCCAAGACTTTTCAGCAGGTGCACAACAGTTCCAGGTACAAAATCTAATTAGTCTAACCTGACAGTGCCAAATGTTTTGACTAATCATTGGAAGCAATTGTTATGTTACAGCTGCAGTTATCACTTCATTGGCTGGATGAGATTCCCTTCTTTGTATCATGAACAGAACCAGGCAGCACAAGAACAGATCTTCTGATAAATGAAGTCTTTGCCATGATGCAAATTTAAACTAATCCCATCTTCCTGAACATTGTCCGTACCCCTCCATTCCCATAACTGCTAGTGTTCTTGTCTGGTTCCATTTTTAATGGTTATTGTATCTGCTTCAACCACTTTCCCTGGTGGCATGTTCCAGGTACTTAACACGAAAATAAAACCTGCCATACACATCCTTACAACTTTTTACCCTCTCACCCCTAATTGGAGCCACTGGTATTTGGCACTTTTTACCCTAACCAATGAATCTCAATTTTACATCCTCTCTGCTCATCCTTCAGCCCCTGACCCTCCAGAGAAAGTGATCAAAAGGGACTGTAGCACTGACTGCAATGATCAATACTTTGCAGTTAGCAGCAATGTGGCTTTCACTACTAAAAGGAGTCTTCCCCACATTATGGCTTTGTATGTTATAATACCACAGGGGTTTTCTTTGAGTAGAGAATGTACTTTTGGTGTTCTTTTGCTATAGGTTCGAGAAAATGGAATAGATAGGTCGCCCAAGCTTTGCTCACAGCTATTTTGGAGATGTTAAGATCACAATCTAGTCAAAGCCAAACTATTTCATACAAATTTAGCTATGGATATGGATAGGACATCCTCATTACTGTGAAGAAACAAAGTAATCTACGCAATAGTAAGAGGACAATTGCCTGATGCAAGGTAACAAAGGGAGACTTGATAGGAGGTTTGGAGGTTTTCAAAGTTATGAACATAAATAGGATAGACAGCCAGGATCTTTTGCTCTAGGTACATAGGTATGTCAAGTACCAGAATTTATGCTTTATGTTTGGTTGGGGGGGGGGGGGGTGGTGGTAATGGTGATGTGAGTGTATTTTTTTTTAAAGAAACTCAGAGTGGTAGGTGCCTGGAGTGAGTTACTAGTGGTAGTAGTGGAAACAGGGATTCAAGCGGCTCTTAGATAGACAAGTGAATACAAAAAATGAGGAATACTGATGATATACAGGAAGAGGACATTTAATATAAATTAGCATCAAGAACAGCAAAACGTGAGCCTGTAAAACAAGAGTGGATAAGAGTTCAAATTATCACAAATAGGTATCATACCAACAACCTCTTGGTAAAGAACAGGTACCCCCCCCCTAAGGTTTGGTTAAATCTTCAGTTGTCAGTAAATTACTGATATACCTTTTCTACAGTATTGTCCATTTTCCAGCATCATTCCAGAAGGACACATACAGGTTGATTTTTCTGAATTGCTGCTAATTTGAGGTGCAGGCATACACATGTATTCACAAGGGGTATTTTTTGAATCCACTTTACACCAGTTTCTTCCTGTAAAGCAAAATCAATCGATCACTTAGACTTACAATACATTACAAACTGAATCTTACATTTTCAGTCTTCAATATTATTAGCTGCTGATACTAGCTGCAACATTTCAGGAAGCTTATTGTTGGTTGTAACAGATGATATGTAACATTTGACTAACTCAGTCAATTCATTTCCAATTCAACACTGTATCAGCAAGTGATATTGTGCATGCCTATTGTTATTTATAACCAGTATTACAATAAAAAGGAACATGTTCTCTTGCAGATCCATAACTAAGAAGCATTAAAATTTGACAAATTAGGACAGCAATATTTTGTGGGCCAGAAGATGACTTCCCTAAACTACTCAAAAATCAAAGTATCAATTCTCTTATTGGGTACAAAATTAAAAACTTGCCTGATGGCTGCATTACTTCATGATAGACAATAAGATCTTGCGGTCTATCCAGATTAGAGATCACAGTTGTAAGATCTTCTCCACTGAACTTGTTGGCTTTATAGATGGCTTCATTCATCCCATCAATCCAAAAGACAGTGTCCTGGAGCAGAAAAGTTGGAATTGGATCACTGACACATGTACGAGGGCACTGTGAACAATTGGTTTCATACCACCCATACAGATCATTTGATTACAACAGTGCATTGAGATAGTAAAAGGGAAAATAACAACATGGAATGAAGTGTTGTAGTGACAGAGAAAGCGCAGTGCAGGCAGGCAATAAGATGCAAGGTCATAATGAGGTAGATGAGGAGGTCAAGAGCCCATCTCATCATGCTAGGGAACCATTCAATAGAATCATAACACCACTGTCCTTGAGCCTGGGCACTTGCTTTCTGGTTCTTGCCTCTTCTGTCTGATGGGAGAGGGGAGAAGGGAAAATATCTGGGATGGGTGGGGCCATTGGCTGCTTTCCTGGGGCAGTGAGAAGTGTAGTCATAGCCCATGGGGAGGAGGCTAGTCTGTATGATATCCACAACTCTGCAATTTCTTGTGGTCTCAGGCAGAGCGGTTGCCGTACCAAGCCATGATACATCCAGATTGGAGGCTTTATCAGTCATTGCAAAATGCATGATTTAAGATATCAGGTGACCCCTAATAACCACATGTTTTTGTGGGCAATAGGTATAAATTCATACAATAACGTAAATATGCAGATCAATATCAGAACACTCAGGTCCCAAAATAGTGGAGTGGCCACCAATTAATAAAAACAGAGTTCACATCTGGAGGAACCAAGCTGCCGTTCAAGTCCAGGGAGGTTTCATCCAAATAAGAATGTGGTATTGGTGTTTCTTGTAGAACAGATAATCCAACAGCTTTAAGCACCATTTCTGCCTAGAAACTACAAAATGCAAATATCTTCACCTAGAAATAGTTTTCAAACATGAAGTTAAAATTGCACACTCTTGAAAAGGCTAAAATTAGCCTTTGAAACAAATCTTGCAAGATCTAGAACTGAAACACTGGGCTCTGGGTATCTTAGTTCAGTAATCATGCTTTCTATGTAAAAGAATATAACATTAGCAACATTACTGTAAAGTCCAGACCCTGGCCTGGAAAAGTGTGGCCTTTGAAGTATTCTAACTTAACATCCAAAATATGGCATTTCTTGGCTTTGAGATTTTGAAAGTAACATTGTTCTACCAACCAAGTATCACAATGTCAACACATACATTGACATTGAAGAGCAGCACAGTAGTGAAGTGGTTAGCACAATGCTTTACAGTACAGGTGACTCAGGTTCAATTCCCATTGCTGCCTGCAAGGAATTTGTACATTCTCCCCATGACTGTGTGGATTTCCTCCAGGTGCTCCAGTTTCCTCCCACAGTCCAAAGTCTTACCAGATGGTAGGGTAATTGGTCATTGTAAACTGCCGATGATGAGGCTAGGGTTATATCAGCAGATTGCTGGGTGGCATAGCTCGAAGGGCCAGAGGGGTCTGCTCCACACTGTATCTCAATAAATAAATAAACATCTTCACCGATGGAAAGTTAATCAGCCAGTGTGATTATGGCAATGTAACCCAATCAAACTTAGTTTGTTATTGTTCCATCTATAGAGCAAAAGTACTTCCATCATTTGCAGAAAGATTAGCCATCATGTAGAAAATGTTGCTCCAATTGCACAGCAAGGTTTGAGGCTCAAAAGCTTTCTATAAGTTGTACAGACATTTTGTACATGTTACAAAATGATGCCTTTCAAACCATTTTACTTCTGCAGATTTCTAACATTCAAACTTACTTGAAAAACAGAAAGTGACAAAGGATGAGCAAGGAATTCACGCAAATGCAGAACCGTGATTCTATCCCGACCACTCAGGTCAATGCTTGACAACGTATGAAGCTTGGAATCAACCCAATAAAGGCGGCCTTTCACAAGATCTGAGGTTGGGGGAGCAAGAGCACATCAGTTGAGATTCACTGGCATATTTCAAAACTCAAAATGGTTTCATAGAGATACTCACCGAGTGCTATGTCATTTGGCCACTCAATCTCCTTGGTAACCAGGAGCTGTCGATTATCACCATTCATTCCTGCTTTTTCTATCTTTGCTGATTCACCACAGTCCGACCAGTAAACAAACCTAGAAAGCAGCAAGCGGATGGAGCTACATTGAAACACCAAGCCATCAAATTTGAAAAGGCTCACCTCACTTCGACTCACTTACATACATCACATTAAGAGCTGGCTACTCCACCACTGGTGTGTTCTAATAAGATCATTTTCATACTAACCAGATACCTACTGTATGTTCAAAGTGTAAAAATACTGCTTCTACCACCAGAGAAAGGGAAATCTAAACAATTGTGAAGAATTGCCTTTTAAATTTGTGACCTTTTATTTTTAAAAACACCACAGGACTGTAAGATTGGTTTAAGATGGCACTGGTGATGCCCAGCAACTACCCATCAGTGGCAAAATACAAAACAAAAAACCTACTAAACACCTTATTAATAATAATCACCACTAACAATAGAGAGGCATGCAGAGGCGAGGCTGGGCAAGTGGAGGCAGAGGCATGAGTGAGGAAAGCCCTGATATCTGATTGATTTTAACACTGGGCCGAGTTCGGAAGGTCGGGTACAGGCTGAACCATGGCGGCAGAGCCCAGGCCCCAGGGCTGTCTGAGAACAAGGAATGTCGTGATGTTTGGGTGATTTAAGCACCGGGCCAGATCGAAAAGGTCAGGGTGTCAGAACTGGAGGTGAGAGATGGTCTGGCTCTGCTCGCTGCTCCATGATGTTTACTCAGCTCTGCGCTGAACTGAGGCTGTGGCCTGCTCTGCCTGCAGTGATGCCTGGCGCACGCATCTGTGGTCCCGTGATGTCTCCTCGGGTGTATGATGAATTGAGGCTGTGGTTTGCTCCAGCTGCAGTTGATGCCTGGCTTCATGTTTTTTTTTGCAAAAATTCAGTTCTGAATGCTATCTACTTAGTTATTGTTTGCACAATTTTCCTTCTCTCTGCACATTGGAAGTTCGACATTGGATTTTTTTTAATGGGTTCTTTTTGGGTTTCTTTGTTTTGTGACTGTCTATAAGATCAATCTCAAAGTTGTATAGCGTACACATACTTGGATAATAAATGTACTTTGAACTTTGATAAGGCCTAAGTCACAAGAGCACAATTAGGCCATTCGGCCTATTGAGTATAGTCTGTCATTCAATCATGGCTGATTTATTTTCCACTAACATTCAATCTCCTGCAATCTTTGAAACTCTTAGTAATCAAGAACTTATCAACCTCTGCTTTAAATAATACCCAATGACTTGGCTTCCACAGCAATGAATTCCACAGATTCACCACCCTCCAGCTGAAGAAATTTCTCGTGTTTTAAAAGGGATATCCTTTTATTCTAGGGCTCTACTCTCTGGTCCTAGACTTTCCCACTATTGGCAACATCCTCCCCACCTCCACTCTATTTAGGCCTTTCAATATTCAATAGGTTTCAATAAGAACCCCCTGAACTCTGGCAAGTACAAGCCCAGTGTCATTAAATGCTTCTTAAATGTTAACACTTTCATTCTCAGGTCATTCTTGAAAACCTCCTCTGAACTCTCTAATGATGGCACATTGTTTCTTAGATATGGGATCCAAGACTGCGCAGTACTCCAAATATGGTCAGATCAATGCCCCAAAAACCTCAGCGTTACATCCTCGTTTAATTCTAATCCTCTCGAGATGAATGGTATCATTAAGTCTGCCTTCCTTACTATAACTTAACTTGCAAGTTAACCTTTAGAGAATCCTGTACTACGGTTTCCAAGTCCCTTTTGCACCTCTGATTTCTCAATCCACTCCCCATTAAAAAAAATTGTCTACACTTTTATTCCTTCTATCAAAGTGCGTGAGCATACACGTCCTTACACTGTATTCCATCTGCCACTACTTTGCCCATTATCCTAATCTGTCGTAATCCTTCTGCAGCCTCCCTGTTTCGCCAACACTTCCTGCCCCTCCATCTATCTTTGTATTATCCTCACACTTGGCCACGATGCCATCAACTCCGACATCCAGGTGACAACCTTCGTGAAAAGTAGCATATCCAACAGCAACCCCTGCAGAACACCACTGGGCACAGACAGGCAAGTGGAAAAGGCTCCCTCTATTCCCACTCTTTGCCACCTGTCGGTCAGCCAATCTTCCTGTCCATGAGGATTATCTTTCCCGTAATACCATCTTGTTTAATAGCCTTGTGTGCAACACCTTGTCAAAGGCCTTTTGAAAATTCAAAAAGCTTCTGAGAAGGTCTTTTCCAGGTAAGATTTCCCTGTTTGGAAACCACATTGACTTCAGCCTCTATGTACCTTGCAACTTCATCCTTAATAATAAATACTGTGGCACTCCTTAATGATACTGTGACAGCCCGCCTCTGCATTTCTAATGACTAGCACTGTTTATTGTTCTTGTGTTAAAATGCTTTTGTGGGATTATTGGGGGAGGGAAGGGAGTTCCAGTTCATTTACTGTTACATTTTAGCTTGGGTTATTGATGCACCATCAACAACTCCTGGAGACGTGAGGCGAGATATAGGCTTTTATTGGCTGGAAGAAAGAACAAGCAGCAATTGACCACCACACTGCATCCTGGAGACTGAGGCCGGGGCGGAGTCCCCAATCGCCTTTATACCGGGGTCCGTGGGAGGAGCCACAGGAGCAGTCAGCGGGGGGGGGCGTGTCCAGACAGGTATATGTAGTTCACCACAGTTATACAGTTATTCGCTTATGTATTTGTGAGTCACCCTGAATGTAACCGGGGTATGCGATGGTCACCTCCCCTGTCTGTTTGAGACTGGTTGTGTTCTCTCTCCGGGCCACAGTGCCTGGTGCTCACACTCTGTTGGGAGAAAGGTTCAGTCCTAAATGACCTCCACTTCACTGTAATTGTTGCCCTGTACAAGAGCAAAGGGGATAAATCAGATTGCTCAAACTACAGGAGCGTTACTCTGCTGTCCACCGCCGGGATGAACCTCTCCAGAACTCTCCTGGACAGAACCATCCTTTCCAGTGCTGAACGCAACCTCAGAGAGAGTCAGTGTGGATTTAGAGTGAACAGACGCACATCCAACACGGTCTTCGTCCTGGCCAGATACAGGAGAAGGGCTGTGAACAGAACGTGGGACTGTACATGGTGTTCATTGACCTGACCAAGGCCTTTGGTACAGTCAATCGCGATGGTCTCTGGAAGATTCTGTCAAAGCTCAGCTGTCCCCCTAAATTCCTCACTATCCTGCAGCAGCTCCATGAAGGCCAAAGCAGTCAGGTAAAACACAACAATGACTGTCTGACCCATTCCCCATCAGTACCGGCGTGAAACAAGGCCATGTTTTGGTACCAATACTCTTTGCCATCTTTTCCAGCATGATGCTGTGGGAAGCGAAGGAAACCCCCTCGGAGAGCATCTAGATTCGGTTTCACACTGATGGAAATATCTTCAATCTCTGCCGACTTCTCACCCGATTGCAAGAGCCCATTCTTGAGCTACTCTATGCGGTTGACTGCGCTCTTCTCACGCACACCAAAGGTGCTACAGGCTGCAGTCACTCAGTTTGCCAAGGCTACAAGGGCTTTCGGGTTAACAGTCAGTCTGAAGAAAACAATAATCCTCCATCAGAAGCCCCCTCATGACGTTTATAACTCACCTCAGATCACCAATGACTACCACCCTCTCACCACAGTTGAGCAGTTCACCTACCTGGGCAGTGTTATCTCCAACAATGCTACAGTAGTAAGGGACATTGATAATCTACACAATGGGCAGCTGTGCTTTCCGGCGCCTACAGAAACATGTGGAAGAACCAACAGCTGCATGTCCACAAAAAAATCAAGTATACAGGACAGCCGTCATCACAGCCTGCTATTCAGCTGTGAAGCCTGAGTCTTGTACCGCAAGCAAATCTGGTTGCTCGAGCACCTCCATCAGCGCTGGTTCAGCTCCATCATGGGTGTCAGCTGGCAGGATCGTGTCTCCGACAATGAAGTCCTGAGAAGGCCCAACCTCCAAGCATAGAAGCCACTTTGCTGCCCAGGCAGCTCCGCTGGTCAGGCCACGTGTCTGGTACGGACAACTCCAGGTTACCGAAAGCAGTACTCTACAGAGAACTCTCTCAGGCCAAGAGAGATCCTGATCCCCGCAAAAGAGGTACAAAGACCAATTTAAGCAGCAGCTCTCTCAGGTAAATATCAAAGTCAATGAGTGGGAGCAGCTGGCTTGAGAGAGAGACCACTGGAGAACACTGATCCACAGAGCAGCCAAGAATTTTGAGGAATTCTGAAGAGGAGATGCAGGAAGGATCCTACTACCCAAATGTCCACATCTGCGCTGTTCCCGTGTCCCTACTACTCCAGAGTCTGCAGATCCAGAATTGGCCTCTACAGTCACCAACGATCGTGCTGTCACTCCTGAGGACTCTTCTTCCCTCCTGATCTTCACAAGTGAAGAACCAGCCATTAGTCTTCTGGAAACATTTGAGAACCTAGTGATTTTTGAAAAACCACAGGCAGGGGCAGTAAAACAAACTGATCTGGGAACACAGGTCCATAATTTATTGAAAGTGGTGTTGCAGCTTGAAAGGGTCATAAAGAAAGCTTTTGGCAAATTGGCCTTCATAAATCAAACTACTGAGTACAGGAGATGGGATGTTATGTTGAAGTTGTATAAGGCAGGGGTGAGGCCTAATTTGGAGTTTTGTTTGCAATTTTGGTCTCCTGCCTACCAGAAAGATGTCAATAAGGTTGAAAGAGTACAGAGAAAAGTTACAAAGATGGTGCTGGGTCTGAAATATCCAAGTTACATGGAAAGATAGAATAGGTTAGGAATTTTACCCTTGGAATGTACATAGAAGATTGAGAAGAGATTTGATAGGGGTATATAAAAATTATGAGGGGTACAGGTAAGGTAAGTGCAAGTAGGCTTTTTCCACTGAGGTTGGGTTGGAATATATTAAGAGGTCACGGGTTAAGGGTGAAAGGTGAATTTTTAACTATGGTCCCAGTGCAGGTCGATGGGAATAGGCAGTTTAAATGGTTCATCGTGGACTAGATGGGCCAAAGGGCCAGTTTCTGTGTTGTACTTTTCAATGATTATCACTGCTAATGCCTTCACAACCTCTGAAGTTGTTTCTTTTAAAACCTGGGGTGCAGTCCATCTGGGTCCAGGTGACCATCTACCTTCAGGTCTTTCAGCATCTTCTCCCTGGTGACTGTGACTAGACTCACCATTTTCCCCAGACACTCAACTTCCAGTATACTGATAGTGTAGAATGATCCAAAACATTATTCAGTTTGTTCACTATTTCCAATTCCCCCATTACTACATCTCCTCTTCTATATTATTGGCTACTTTAATCCAATTTTTAATCTTTTCTCTCCTTCTTGCTTGTTTTAGTTGCAATTTATTAGTTTTTAAAAGCTCTCTAATCATATAGCTTCCCATTATTTTTTGTTATATGGTGTGAACACAGATTTGTACTGTTGGCAACAGCATTAGGTTTATCCTACTTGACAAACACTTATGTTACACTATTACTGTGAGCTACAATTTGGAAGTGGAAACACTCAAGTGAAGATATCAGTTTATCGTATGGCTAATGAACAATAAAAAGCAGGTTAAGCTTTTCAAAAGCCCATTCCAGGCAGATTTGCATTTAGGAAAACAAATACTGCCTCTACTGTTTCTGACTTCAATATATTTCAAGAGGATATTCATGCCTTCCCCATTTTTGCATGAATCTAGTTCTACACTGATCAATGCGGAGTAGAGGTCGAGGAAGTTAAAATCCAGCGGACAAAAATATTCATGTATAAACATTATTGCATGTTCTACTGTATGTACAAGCACAAATTGAGGAAAAAGTCTGTACCCTGATAGTGGATCAACTGCAACAGAACCTGGCTCCTTCAAGTCAGTATCAATGAGGGTCAATCTTTTGCTTCCATCAAATAAGGCTGCAGATATTGTCTTTGAACCACGGTCAGTCCAGTACAGGTGCTTGTAAACCCAGTCCACAGCAATCGCTATAGGGAAGTCTATATCCTTGAGGACCTTGGAAACAACAACTCTGTTGATGGATGCACTACAACAGGATTAAGTGATATAAATATATTGCACCAAATCAGAACATATTCAATAAATGAACACAGTTGTTTTGTCTACAGCACAAGGTGTCTGATATAATTCAGCAAATTGTGGAAACTTCAAAGTTGATGTTGTGGCTTATACCCAATTTAATTTCTGTACTTGAAGATCAAAACATTAGTGTTAAGGATAAAATTAAATTAGTCACCATTCTTAATCTGAAATTCAACACCCGTTACATATTAAACAGTGTTTCATTCACTCAGACTGATCCACTTGTCGGTTCAATATTTTGGAAGACAAGTTGCAGTGTTAGTTATGGATTCAATGGTTTAGTTACCTGAAGACAGCCTGCTGATCCAAGTCAGCCCAGAAAATTAACTGTCCTGCAATATCAGCATCCAGTGCCACAGCATTTCTCAGCTGCACTGCCAACTGTGTGTACTTTTGGTGATGCAGACCTAGCTTCCTGATGTCATGGTGATTTGTGAAGATCAAATATGGCTCTTTCCCTGTGGATCATTAGAAATAATTGACCCAGAAGAACTAAATTTGGAAGCAATACAAGCCAATATCCTGACAAGCCCATTAGGAATAGGTTAAACAGCATTTTGTCTAGTAGTGAAGGCTACTCACAGTATATAGTTCATTTCAAGTATACCAGATATTGTCCTTACTGTACTCCCAAAATCAGAAATCAGTATCTTTCTTGTTTAATGGCAACGTTAATCTGCCTTCAGTACAAAGAATAATTCAGGAATTTCTGACACTAAGCTACAAATTTCAGTACAAACTTGAGGTTAATAAGTTCATTTATTAAGACTGTGTCAGTCCCAGTGAACTACATAATCAAAGTTCACAATGTGAATGACTTCTTGCAACTTTCTTCTGATGCAGAAGGTGCATTTAGGCATGCACCATTTCCTGCTCATTCTGATTTCCCTGAAAACTAGTTACCAAAATTCATCCTATTCAAGGAAAATTGTTTAAGATAGATTTTGACTCCTCCACTTGTGGGAGGAAATACAATAATGCCTCGTGGAACATGGCATTACCGATCTGTTACTTTAAGTTCATTGATTTAAACTGTACCAACACAAATAAAACTACACAGAACTGGATTACTGGTGTAAACACATTACTCACATCTGGTTAAGTATCCATAGCTAGAAGAAAATTATAATGATAAATTTAAATATTGTTTAAAAGTTTTTAAGTTTTAAAGCCACTTAAATGTTGAGCTCAAGTTGTACTTGCCAACTGCTTTGCAAATCCCAGTGGCCGGATCCATTTGATATCCTTGGTGACATTCACATTTGTAACTTCCTTCCAAATTGATGCAAATTTGACTACATGTTGCAAGATTTTGACATTCATCAACATCTGAAGAAAAGTAAAAATCATTTCATTCTTTAGCTGATTGATTTTGCTGTAACCTGCTTAGAAACTCAACCTACCTACACAGTTCCTTTCAACTAGCTGAAATCCTGCAGGACATCCACATTTGTATCCAATTAGGAGATCGATGCAGATATGAGAACAACCTCCATTGTTCATTAAACATTCATTTACATCTGTAGGAACAAGAAAGCCAAGTAACTATACACTTGCTCCTAATGCAATGTGCATTTACACTAGACTTTTCACAAAAGTTACTGCATGCGAATTTCAGCATCAACAGAAATTACATTTATTTTACCATACAGCATGGAGTAGGCCTTCTGGCCCTTCAAGAAACCCAATTAACCCTAACCTAATCATGGGAAAATTAAAATGACCAACTAACCTAGCAGGTATGTCTTTGGACTGTGTGAAGAAACCAGAGGACTCGAGAGAAAACCCATGCATTCCGTAGGGAGATATAGAAAGACTTCCCACAGAATGGTGCCAGAACTGAACTCTGGAAAACCCTGAGCTGTAATAGAGTCGCTTGAACCACTACGTTACCGTGGTGCCCTGCCACACACAAAAATAACTTTGTTTAAGTTACATAATTAGTAAGATAATCAATTCAGCCAAACCAAATATTAGAACTTAGGAGGATGATGCCTTACGGTGACTCCTTTGGTTCCATCTCTGGAAAGAGCTCTATTTCTATCTTTGATATCTCTTTTCTTCCCCCTTTCAAGGTTCTTATGAAGATCCTGACCTGGAGTTACACGCTGACTTTGGTTCTTTGCGGAAATGGGACCCACTGTCAGGGCCTCAGGACCATTCGCTTTTCGATATGCCATGATGCGGCCTGGAAGACTAGCGTGCCTTCAGAGTGCCAGATCACCATGGCTCAGGAGGTGGGCAGATTCAAGGCCGGTGCCGCTGCTGGATGCGTCGTGGGAGACGGAAAATCATAAGCAGCGATCTAGCTGCTGGCTGTGTACCCAGAGACCCGAGTTCTTTGGGCAGCGAGTTTGGAAAAAGCGACACAACAGATTTTAAACATTGTAAATCAGCGAGTTGCTTGTTATGCCTCCCCTCTCGCTGTGAAACAGGGACACCTCTTTTTCCATTATTAGGGAGACAGAGAGCCTGTGGTATGCCGAATTACCGGGTGAACGAGTACTCTTTGGGGTACTGCAAGTCGGTGTCTTTATTGATGGTTTGCTGCACACTTGAGTGATCGGTGGGGGGTGCTGATGCTTTTTTGCTGGTGGGGGAGGGTTCATTGCTTTGCTGCTGCTCATGTGTGGGAGGGGGAGCTGGGGGGGGCTTTTGGGGTTCTAATGTTTAACTGTCATTCATTCTTTGGGGTACTCCTCTGTTTTCATGGATGTTGGTGAAGAAAAAGAATTTCAGGATGTATACTGTATACATTTCTCTGACATTAAATGTACCTATTGAGCCTATTGAACTCATTTTCTCTAGATTAGACTTTAAAGCCATAAACATGAGAAAATCTGCAGATGCTGGAAATCCAAGAAGCACACACAAAATAGTGGAGGAACTCAGCAGGCCAGGGAGCATCTATAGAAAAGAGTACAGTTGGCGTTTCAGGCCGAGACCCTTCTTCAGGGCTGGAAAAGAAGGGGAAAGACACCAGCATAAAAAGGTGGGAGAAGGGGAAGGAAGACAATATAGAAGGTGATAGGTGAAGCTGGGTGGGTGGGAAAGCTAAAGGGCTGGAGAGGAAGGAATCTGATAGGAGTGGAGAGTGGACTACGGGAGAAAGGGGAGGAGACCGGGCATTGGGGGGAGCTCGGAGAGTATTCAACATAGCTGACAAAACTCTGGAGGAACTTGGCCGGCCAGGCAGCATCCACGGAAAAGAGTAAACAGCTGACGTTTCGGGCCGAGTCCCTTCACCAGGCCTGGAAAAACAAAGGCAAATGTCTAAAGAGTATGAAGGTGAGGGAGGGGTGGATATACAAGGTGGTTGGTGATAGGTGATTCCAGGAGAGGGAGGGGAACAGGTGAAGTAAAGAGATAAAAGGGTCACTTCCGGTAATTACCCTACCCTCTTTCACCTTCCCCTTTCTTCCATTGTCTTCAACCATTTCCTATCAGATTCCCCCTTCTCCAGCCCATTACCTCTTTCACCAACCGACTTCCTACTCTTTACTTAACCCTCCCCCCTCCGGGTTTCCCCTATCACCATGTATTTCTTCTTCCCCTCCCCCACTTTCTTACTCTGATTTCATTTTTTCTCAAGCCCTCATGCAGAGTCTTGGCCCAAAACACCAAACGTTTAGTCTGTCCATAGATGCTGCCTAACCTGCTGCGGTCCTCCAGCATTTTGTGTCTGTAAATGCTTGGATAATCTCCAACCTCCCCCAGTGCTCCTCCTCCTTCCCTTTCTCCTATGGTCCACTCTTATCTCCTTTACCTTTCCCATCTACATGGCTTCACCTATCACCTCCTAGCTATCCTCTTCCCCTTCCCCTACTTCTTATGCTTCTGCCTTCCTGCTTCCTTTCCAGTCATGAAGAAGGGTCTCGGCCCAAAATGTCAACTATTTACTCTTTTCCATAGATGCTGCCTGGTCTGCTGAGTTCCTCCGACATTTTGTGTGCGTGGCTTAGATTTTGAAGTACTTACTACATCCTTTAGAGGGTTCATCACTCCAGTCCTTGCAGTCTTGGTGTCGATTACACACTTGAGACACATCTATGCATTCTCCACTTTGACATCTGAAGTCATTTGATCCTGTGCAATCTAATATTAAGAGATTATCTAAATTTCAAGCCATTAATAAACTTAAACATTAGCTGATACTTTAGTGAATCAGCAACCTACCATTCTTGCAGATGGCTTCATCACTACCGTCAGGGCAGTCCCTAAATCCATTACACAGTTTACTTTGATGGACACAGTCACCGCTACCACATCTGAAATCATCTGGTCTGCATGTGAGCGAAGCTGGAATCAAAATGCAGTATTTGTAAAATCAATTCCTGCCGAGCATTGGGCTAGCATTTTAGGTACATAATTTGAACAGTTTAATAGCTGGCTGAAAATTTAGTTGCAGTAGATCTGAAAAGGATTTAGATTTTGGTCTTAAGCTGGATTTCATCTTTGTGGTTTCAAATGGACATGGTACAAGAATGCATGATGATAGGTATAGTCTACCTGGTCTCTCAAAGCCAGCACCACCATGTAACATTGCCACTACATATTCTGGCCTCAGCTCTCTTGTGCCATTCAAAGTACTGTAACCCTCAATTCCTTGACCTTTCATACATCTTCACCTTGAATACATCTACAATCCACCACCATCAGGGTAGAGTTCCAAAGATCTACCACTATCTGGTGCTCATTAAGCTTGTGCATCCACAAAACTTGAGAATGAGAAAGTTTTAGTTTAAAAAGTTAATTTAGAAAAATCGCTGGTTTACATTTGAGGTATAATTGATCAATTCCAGAGCACAGACCTGTAGAAATTGCAGCTTAGCTTTGGCATTGATGAACATTGAGAAGATTTTAGTTAAAAATCAGATTTATAAATACAAGGCTGGTATAAGGAAAAAAAGTATCAACTAAATTGTACTTGCAATGTATTGTGGCTGGGTGGGATAGCTCCAGATAGTTCACCTCACTGACTAGGACCAAGTTTACAAAATGAAACCTTACTGGAAAATAAACTTCAAAAGTAAAGTGGTCTAGAGTGACTTTTCCACGGAGTTCATGAATTTCAACAGTTATTCAGTAACAAGACAATTTTTGCTCCTGGGATGTTATTTTTGAAGTTCCCTTAGCAGAAAACAAGAAGTTGTACATCAAAAGTGACTGGGCAATTGGAATAAAAATTTAACGCATGCAGATACACTGCCAATACAAACCCAGATTAGAATGAGAGATGCAATGTAGAACCGGGAACATGGAATAGTATATCATAGCAGTAGAAGGGTTGGCTCACGACTGATCATGATGCACACCTAAACTACGCCTATCTGTCTGCATGTGCTATAGTTCCCTCTGTTCTCTAGCTCTTCATATGCCCATCCAAATGAGCCTTAAATGTTGCTATTTATCTGCTTCCACCACCTCCTCTGGAAGTGTTTCAGTACAGATTACTACAGAACCCTTGCAAATCACCCTTAAAGTAAAAAGATTAGCTTTATTTGCTACATGCACATTGAAACATGCAGTGAAATGTACTGTTTGCATCAACGACCAACACAGCAAAGTATGCAGGGGGCAGCCCATAGGTGTTGCATGCATCCAATGCCAACAAAGCATGCCCACAATTTATTAATCCTAACTTGTATGCCTCCTACATGTGAGAGGAAGCTGGAGAACCCAGAGGAAACCAATGCCGTTATGGGGAGGATGTGCAAACTCCTCACAGACAGAGGCGAGAACTGAATCCCAATCTCACAGTTGGTGGTGTAAAACGTAACGGTAACTCCTACGCTCCCGTGTCGCCCAATTAACGACACTTCCAATCCATGCAGTGGGAAAGAATATGACAAGTGAAATATAATTAAAATCATAATCATCCAGATATTCACAGAGAATGAATGTTGAGAAATGTTGCTCAAGTGGACACGAGTCACATTATACACAAGTCACTGAAAACTCACATTCCAAGTGAAGATTACTGACTGTTGGAGCAATTTGTACTGACATTTTATCAGGTTTTGTTCAGAAGGACCTGTGCTTTTGTGCAATTTATTCTCCTGCCCCAAAGTACAAATGAAAAACCGTGATGGATGCTTAACTGTATTCTCTAGGGTTAAAGAAAGAGGGATGATTCCATTGAAAAAAAAGAATTCTTACAGGGCTCAGAAAGGATGTAGGATGTTTCCCTGGTTTTGTTTCTAGAGAGATTAATGGTGGGGGCGGGGGCGGTGATGAGGTGAGGGTAGATTACAGAAGCATTTTCTAGAGTGGTGAATTTTTGGAATTCACATTTGCTGAGGATATTGATGCCTCAGTCAGAGTTCAGTTTTGGTAGATCTCTGCATAGAAGGGAATCGAAGGCTGTGCAGATAATGCAGGAAAATGGAGCCAATCACAAGCCTGAAAGGCAGAGCACAGGCTTAAAAGAAAGACGCCCACCCTGCCTTGTTTATTATGTTAGAGATTGAATCAAAATGTCTAATGTGAAGTATGATGTATGATGTACATGGGCTGGAAATTCACAGGTTCATGAAAGGAGTTCTGACAAGTAATGTGAAAATTGCTCTCCACAGATATTGCATGACCGGAGTAATTTAAGCATTGTTTAAATTACAGTAAATTAGAGAGTTTAACAGGAGGGCAAAGAGATAATGCACACACTGGAAATGAGCCAAGTGCATACGAAAATGAATAAATATACATAATGCAGCTAACTAGTGACAGCAATAACAGCTGTATTTTAAAAGGCAAACATCACAGCACAAATGGAGAATCAGAAATCCAGAGTAACAATTAATGTGTAGGCATAAATTAATCATTTGAATTGAAAGGTTCTGTAAAATCTCAACTGTTCCAATTTAATCAGATATCACAAACTTGTAGAAATCCAGATATCATTTCAGGAACTGTAACTGCTGACTGCCATTAAAGGGTACCTATCAACAATAAGTATATCAAGTTTACTGTTTTAAATTAATTTAGTTTTATACGGAGATACAGCACAGAATACCTTCTGGCCTACCAAGTCATGTTGCCCGGCAACTCACTTATTTAACCCCTAGCCTAATTACAGGACAATTTAGAATGACTAATTAACCTATTGACCAGTACATCTTTGGACTGTGGGAGGAAACCCACGCACATAAGGGAGGAACATATGAACATTTTACAGAGGACGCCGCGACTAAACCCTGAATTCCAACTCCTCGAGCTGTAATCGTGTCGCACTAATCACTGCGCTATTATAGCACCCTCGGTGGGAAACTAGCTTTTGCTCGTTCTTGACGAGATTAAGAGTTAAGCATTCATTACCTCCCCTCACCCCAACAATGACCTACCCCTGTGAAGCTTGTTCCCTAGCAGCCTCTGCTTTAGGATTATTAACAGATCTCCTGCATCATGTTATTCTCAGCACTTCAGTCAAAATGACCACATCCTTCTACACAGAGACAACCACAACCAACTTAAGTCGATGGTACATGGCGTGAAGACAGAGTTACTTAACACAATTGATTTCATCACTTCCATCTTGGCAGTCTGTATCACCATCACACTGCCACTTACTATGAATGCATTGACCAGAACCACAATGGAAATCACCAGGACAGCAAACCATAGGAGGAAGGGCAATATGCCCACAGCATTCAGGAGATTCATCGGATTGATCACTGCAATCAGCATTGGTGTCACATACCCAGCTCACGGGAATACACTGAGAACTATTGCACCGAAACTCATGTGGGCCACACTTGGAAGGAACACAACTCCTTTCGTCACTTCCATCACCACAGTCATCTTCACCATTGCACATGAATGATATCAAAATGCATTTGCCACTGGAGCAAGTAAATTCTTTTTGACTACATGTAAGGTTGTCTAGAACAAGACAAGGTAGATAATTTAGTTTGCTTGATAGGCTTAAGATCACGGCAAGAAGTCTTCCAAATCTCGCATCTTTTCTTCAAATTTTCACAGTATTAAATTTGAAGTTTGTCCTTTGGAAGAGATTAAGTGGACAACAGGGAAGAAGTGCTTTTCCTAGTTGCAAAATGTAAAGAGTGGTAACAAAGGACTGCAGATATTAGAATTTGGAGCAAAAAAAAACACAAACCACTGGAGGAAAACTGAGGACCAAGCAGCATCTGTGAGGGAAATGGACGGTCAACATTTCAAGTCTCAAGTGGTGTAGGGGCCTAGGACTTAAATTTCTGCAATTTATGAAATCTGCTGATGACAATTACAGGTGGCAGAGTTAGCTGTGAGAGGACACAAGGCTATAAAATCAAGAGGTACAAAGCTACACAGGTGTTGGAAACAATACTGGAAATGCCCAGATCAAGATGTTCAGTACTCTCATTATAGGTTTCCAACATTTTTTTCTAACTACTCAACCAGACGGAATCAATGATAAACTTTAAACAACCGTGATATGACCTCATCACAAAACTTCCCCACACCAGTGAATTTTCCTCACTTTGATACGAGGGCCATCGAGCTGAAACGTGACCATTTTTTCTCCAGATGCATTCTGACTTGTACAAGTTAGAGAGGGCAATGGTGAAAGGAGTGTGAGATGGAAAAGTAAAAAATTAATGAACAGAGCAGTATATATTAAATTGTCAAGATTGCAGGACTTGTGCTGTGCAGGAAGATAAGATGTCAAAGGGCATGGTTTGCAGAAGTAGTTTCTAAATTGGTATACCTAATAATCTTGACGGCAGGCAAATGTTATGTAGAGGGGATATACATAAAAATATAAATTATTTGCTTCTAAAAGCATTTGAGAGAATGCATTCTGCACAGGGCTTATTTGAGAATGGATGCTGATCTATAGGAAGGAGCACAAGAGTAGACTAATAGTTGGAATGTGTGGTAATCTTCCATTCACTGAAGATCAAGGCAACTTGACTGAAACAAAATCCCAAAGGAAATTGGCAAATGTGGAGTGCATGCTCTATTAATATGGTTACTATTCAAAACGAAAATGGCACCTGCTTTAGACAAGCCAGGCAGTCTCAAGGGTCACAAGCCTGCTTTATAAAGCACTGGTGAGGCCTCACTTGGATTATTGTGAGCAGTTTGGGGCCCTCATCTTAGAGAGGACAAGCTGAAACTGGAGAGGGTTCAAAGAAGGATCAAAAAATAATTCCAGGACTGAATGGTTTCTCATATGAAGAGCGTTTGATGGCTCTGGGATGGTATCCACTGACATTCAGAAGAATGGGGGGTGGGGGTGACCTCATTGAAACCTGTCGAATGGTGAAAGGCCTCGATAGAGTGGATGTGGAGGGGACGTTTCCTATGGTGGTAGAGTCGAAGACCAAATGACACAGCCTCAGAATAGAGGGGTGTCCTTTCAGAAAGGAGGTGAGGAAGAAGTTCTTTAGCCAGAGAGTGGTGAATCTGTGGAATTCGTTGCTACAGGCAGTTGAGTTGGCCAAGTTGTTATGTATATTTAAGGAAGAGGTTGATAGATTCCTGACTGGTCAGGGCATGAAGAGATATGGGGAGAAGGCAGGAGATTGGGGTTGAGAGGAAACCTGGATCAGCCGTGATGAAGTGGAGGTGCAGACTCAATGGGCCAAATGGACGAATTCTGCTCCTATATTTTATGGTCTAAGTCTCTGGAACCAGTCTTCAAAATGGATAAGTACGCAGAGTACAGAAAATTTAAGGCAAACAAAGGTAAATTTGTAATAAACTGAGGTAGGGTAGAGGGATGGGGTATTTCTGGAGTAGCAGGAACACATAGTGAAGATCAGTCAGATCAGCCATGTTTTTACTGTTACGTATTCGGGCAACAATAATACAGATGAGTTAGGCAAGGGGTTTTATAACGAATAACACGTTTATTAAACACTGATAACAAACCCCCTTCAAATGTAAACAAACCCAAACAATGGTCCGAGCTCAGCTGCTGGCAGCTGCTCAAACAGTCCTTAATAGCATTGCAGTCCCAAACAGTCTTTAAAGCGGTATTGAAAAGAACTCAGCTCTTTAAAGCGATATGCCGAAAGAAAACAGCATTTTAAAACGACATGCCTACAGTTCAAAAGCTCACGGTACTTTTAAAAGGAGAGACTTTTTAAAACGATGTAAATTCTCTTCCACGTCGATGTCCTTCGATTCCCAGCGTCGAACTCCCACGTCGAATTTTATTAAATATAACAACTTAAAGTGACTGACCTTCCTTCCACAATATTCTCAATCTCCCGCTTTTTCCAGCGGAGACTATCGTGAGAATAGTAAACGAAATCCTTCCGAATGAGGATCACACAAGGTCGAAGTCAATCCATCGAAAATCGATTCTTCTCTTCACTCTCCATTAGCAAAGAAACCGTTGGCTCTGACCTTTTAAACTTTAGGCATTATATAAAACTTCATTTTTAACTAAACTGCGTCATCACATTAAATCACACAGTAACATGAAGTCATCTTGGCAAATCCAGCCACGAACTGCCCCACCTGACAGGGTGGGTCTTCCTTTTATACCCTGTAGAAAAAACCTGTCACATGACCTCTACTGGCGGGAAAATGACATCACTCCACCATTACCTCATGTCCAGTATAACTTCAACCCCAGTCACGTGACAAGGGTACCACTGTCACGTGTCACGGGTACGTAACACCTCCCTCCAAAAAAAAACATTTTTGGTCTGTCAAGAACAAAAATTTTTAACAATTACTTACAAGAAAAAAAACAAATGTATAAATTATATAACATACACAATATACAATACAGTAGGAGTGTTACAATAAAAAAAAACCACTCCAAAAAAAAACATTGTACATTCAACATCGAGATAGACAATCAGCAACCACATTATCTTTACCTTTAATATGAGTTATCACAATATTGTACTCTTGTAACATCAAACTCCAATTTAACAATCTTCTGTTTTTGTTTTTCAGCTTACTCAGAAAAACCAACGGATTATGATCAGTGTAAACAATAAGTGGTTTTTGAGTTGTACCAACATATACCTCAAAATATTCCAAAGCTAAAACAAGAGATAACAATTCTTTCTCTATTGTTGAATAGTTTCTTTGATGCTTATTAAATTTCTTAGAAAAGTAAGCTACTGGATGATCAACCTCATCACCCTCATTCCTTTGCATCAATACTGCTCCCGCAGCTTCATCACTAGCATCTACAGCTAATGAAAAAGGTTTTTCAAAGTCAGGTGCCTTAAGCACAGGTTGTTCACATATCATTGTTTTCAATTTTTCAAATGCTTCCTGACAAAACACTGTCCACACAAACTTTACATTCTTCTGCAGAAGGTTAGTTAATGGAAGGGCAACATTAGCAAAATTCTTACAAAATTTTCGATAATATCCTACCATTCCCAAAAACCTTCTGAGAGTTTTTTTCCCCGTCGGAGTGGGAATTTCCAAAATTGCCTGAACTTTTGCCTGAACAGGAGCTACCTTACCTTGACCCACAACATAACCAAGGTAAGTCACAGTAGCATGTCCAAATTCACTCTTGGCTAAATTAATAGTCAAGTTAGCTTTTGAAAGCTTTTCAAACAATTTCTCCACCGCAATAATGTGTGCTTCCCAAGTATCATTTCCTGTCACTAAATCATCAATATAAGCATCAGTATCTTTCAAACCCTGAATCACAGAATTAATCATCCTCTGAAAAGTACCTGGGGCATTCTTCATCCCAAATGGAAGAACATTATACTCATATAACCCAGATGGAGTTACAAATGCAGAAATCTCTCTACCTCTGTCCGTTAGTGGAACACACCAATACCCTTTCAATAAATCAATCTTTGTAAGGAACTTTGCTTTTCCAACCTTATCTACACAATCATCCACTCTAGGAATTGGATATGCATCTGTTTTCGTTACAGCATTCACCTTTCTATAGTCCGTACAAAACCTAATACTACCATCAGGTTTTGGCACCATAACACATGGCGAACTCCAATTCGAGTTAGAATGTCTAATAATATCATTCTCTAACATGTATTCAATTTCTTTCTCAGCAAGTTCACATTTTTCCATGTTCATTCTATATGGATGTTGTTTAATAGGTTTGGCATCTCCAACATCTACATCATGTGAAGCTATAGTAGTCCTTCTCGGAACATCTGGAAACAAATCCTTATACTTAAAAATCAATTCCTTCATCTGTTGTTTCTGCTCTAGCTGTAAATGTGCTAATTTCTCATCCATATTTTCCAAAATAGTCGAATTAGGTAACCTAACAGAAACAATGTTAGATTTAGAATGAAAGTCAGATGAATCATCTATCATGTTCCCAGTTAAATCCAACTCATTCTCCCTAACCACAACAGTCACAGTATCAGATTGTTTCTCAAAATATGGTTTAATCATATTTATGTGGCAAAGTTGTGTTGACCTTCTACGATCTGGAGTTTTTATTACATAATCCACATCATTAACTCTAGACACAATTTCATAAGGTCCATGAAATCTAGCTTGTAAAGGATTTGTCTGCACTGGGAAAAAAACCAACACCTTATCTCCAGGCTTAAACATCCTCATCCTAGCTTCCTTATCATACCAAGTTTTCATTTTCTCCTGAGCCAACTTTAAATTTTCCTTGGCTAAGCTACAAGCTTTATGTAACCTGTCCTTAAATTTCAAAACATAATCCAACAAATTAGTATGCACTTCCTTACTAATCCACTGTTCCTTCAATAAAGCTAAAGGTCCTCTAACTCTATGTCCAAACACAAGTTCAAATGGACTAAACCCTAAAGATTCCTGTACCGATTCCCTTACTGCAAATAAAAGTAAGTTTATACTCTCATCCCAGTCACCTTCATTCTCCACACAATATGTCCTAATCATATTCTTGAGAGTAGAATGAAACCTCTCCAAAGCACCTTGCGATTCTGGATGGTATGCAGACGAAATAATTTGCTTAGCTCCCAATTTATAAACTATCTGTTGAAACAATCCAGACATAAAATTACTACCTTGATCAGTTTGTATTTCCTTAGGCAATCCAAAATAAGTAAAGAATTTTATAAGAGCCTTCGTCACAGTTTTAGCTTTTATATTCCTAAGTGGTACTGCCTCTGGAAACCTAGACGAAGTACACATGATAGTCAACAAATACTGATAACCAGTTTTTGTCTTTGGTAATGGACCAACACAATCTACAATAACTTTAGAAAACGGTTCACCGAATGCTGGAATAGGTTGTAATGGAGCTACTGGTGTAACCTGATTTGTTTACCCACAATTTGACAAGTATGGCACGTCTTACAAAACATCGCCACATCTTTTCTTAGACCAGGCCAGTAAAAATGTTTTAAAATCTTGTCCACAGTTTTCCTTACCCCTTGATGTCCACCTAAAGGCACACTATGAGCTAAAGTCAAAATCTCATTCTGATAAACTTTAGGAACAACCACCTGATAAACAACATTCCATTCCTCACTTGCAGGAATTGTAGGCGACCTCCACTTCCTCATCAACACTCCTTTTTCCAAATAATATCCTACTGACACCTTCTCAATTTCACTACCTAGTAAAGCTTGTTCCCTTAATTTTACAATCTCAGGATCTCTATTCTGCTCTGCTATCATCTCCTTCCGAGACAGAGATAAATCTTCATAGTCAGACTTACTCCCAGAACCTTGTTCAAACAACGAAGGTAAGAAAGTTTCTGACACATCCTCAAAACTCAAATCCTGAGTTGAACAGTCATGAGTAACAACCTCATTCTGCACATCAATTTTTTTAGTCATAGCTCTAGTCACAACACAAGAAAAATCTGTGTTAGAATTCACCTCAGGTACCTCTGATTCCATTGTCAAATGCACTTCAGGAAAAACTTGTCCACCTGCCAAGTCATTACCTAACAATAAAGAAATACCCTTCACAGGTAAGCTATGCTGTAATCCTACCTTAACAAATCCTGTAACTAACCCTGACTTTAAATTTACTTCATGTAAACGTACAGGCATAAAATCACTTCCAACACCTCTTATGTAATTTACCTCACCAGTATCACTCTCTTCATTAAACTTCAACACACTATCTAACATCAGTGATTGAGAAGCTCCAGTATCCCTAAGAATTTTTATTGGCACCAGAGTAGATCCTTCTTTCAAGGATACAAACCCTTCAGTTATAAAATGATCATATCCCTTTCTAACTTTGTCAGACTCTAACAAATCCTCATTTGTATTTACCAAACCCTGTAACTTTACAGGTGCTTCAGTATGTTGCACACAAGCATCCGGAACTGCTTCCTTCTCTTTCTTTTTCAATTTGAAACAGTTAGCTATTACATGGCCAGGCTTCTTACAATAGTTACAAATAAGACCAAACTGTCTTTCCTTCACAGGTTTTCCTTCCTCCTTACCTCTCTCATTAACCTCTAATTTAATTTCTGATTTACCTGGAGTCTCCATATTATTTTTCCTCTTGAAAATTCTACCCTGAGGAAATTTATTCTTATGGATTAAAACATACTCATCAGCTAATCTAGCACAGTCCTGCAATTTATCAGTATCCCTCTCATTTAAGTAGGTCCTTACTTCAACAGGAATGCTTCTTTTAAATTCCTCCATCAAAATCAGCTCTTTCAAAGTATCATAGTCCTCATTTACATTTTTAGAAGAAACCCATCTCTCAAAACACATAGCTTTATCATAGGCAAATTCCACATAAGTCTTTTCCACAGACTTTTTCAAACTCCTGAATCTTTCCCTGTACGCTTCTGGGACCAATTCATACGATTTGAGAATATTTTCTTTCACAATATCGTAATCTAATGCTTGTGCAGCAGTTAAAGCTGTGTAAACGTGTCTTGCCTTGCCTTTGATTACACTCTGTAATAACACTGACCATTTATCTTTCGGCCACTCTGACATCCGAGCAATAGTTTCAAAATGTTGAAAATATCTCTCCACTTCTGTTTCACTAAATGGAGGGACCAATTTAATTTCTTGGCTAGCAACAAACGGTTTTTTAGAATCAGAAGACTGTTCTACAGACCTTAATTTCTCCATTGCATATTCAAAATCTCTTTGCTTTTGTTCAGCTTCCAATTTACACCTTTCTAACATCATTTGTTCAATTTGCAACTGCATCTCCAGATTACTTATTGGAAACGATTCTAAAATCGATTCTTCAAAATGACCCGAAGCCACAAAATGTGATGCGATCTTTCTCTGTATTACAGCTTTTGACGTAGTTGGCAAAATCCCTTTAAGATGCAACCGATTAGCAAGTTCAGAGACTTCAGTTTTTTTCGCCTTCGCTAACAAATCCGCGACTGGCGAATCCAGAAACTCATCAATATTCATCGTTGCCGAATATCACTCACAAGCCAATCAAACAAAAAAAAAATCGAGCAATCCCCGTTACCAAAACACCGATTCAAAATTCAAAAAACTTTTTAAAATCAAATAATTCAATCCCGGACGAGCCCCCATAATTATGTTACGTATTCGGGCAACAATAATACAGATGAGTTAGGCAAGGGGTTTTATAACGAATAACACGTTTATTAAACACTGATAACAAACCCCCTTCAAATGTAAACAAACCCAAACAATGGTCCGAGCTCAGCTGCTGGCAGCTGCTCAAACAGTCCTTAATAGCGTTGCAGTCCCAAACAGTCTTTAAAGCGGTATTGAAAAGAACTCAGCTCTTTAAAGCGATATGCCGAAAGAAAACAGCATTTTAAAACGACATGCCGACAGTTCAAAAGCTCACGGTACTTTTAAAAGGAGAGACTTTTTAAAACGATGTAAATTCTCTTCCACGTCGATGTCCTTCGATTCCCAGCGTCGAACTCCCACGTCGAATTTTATTAAATATAACAACTTAAAGTGACTGACCTTCCTTCCACAATATTCTCAATCTCCAGCTTTTTCCAGCGGAGACTATCGTGAGAATAGTAAACAAAATCCTTCCGAATGAGGATCACACAAGGTCGAAGTCAATCCATCGAAAATCGATTCTTCTCTTCACTCTCCATTAGCAAAGAAACCGTTGGCTCTGACCTTTTAAACTTTAGGCATTATATAAAACTTCATTTTTAACTAAACTGCGTCATCACATTAAATCACACAGTAACATGAAGTCATCTTGGCAAATCCAGCCACGAACTGCCCCACCTGACAGGGTGGGTCTTCCTTTTATACCCTGTAGAAAAAACCTGTCACATGACCTCTACTGGCGGGAAAATGACATCACTCCACCATTACCTCATGTCCAGTATAACTTCAACCCCAGTCACGTGACAAGGGTACCACTGTCACGTGTCACGGGTACGTAACATTACAAATGGCAAGACAGGCAAGATCAGTGGCTTCCTCCAACTCCCAATTCATATGTTCATGTTCCACATTATCCTCAAGAAAATGCACAAGTTGTAAGGCTTGTTTTATTTTGACTGCATGCCCCACTTAGATTAATCTTCCCACTGTTCTCATCTTTTTCCTATCATTCTTTCAGGTATTCCTTCACAACCCAAGTACAAACATCCGCTGAAAGACTAATTGTGCATACTTTCTTAAAATGAAAATCTAACAGCAGCAGATCTTTGCAAACCAAAAGTGGTCAAGTTAACTTCATCAACTGAATTTGCACTTAACAGGTTAATCCATAAGCTGATATGCTTCCAAGAGGAAGAAATCTGATTAAATTGATTTCATTTATTGTGGCAATGCACAGCTTAGCAATGCTTTGTTAAAACTATTAGTATTACTTGCGTACATGTTACATATCTACCATTCTTGCCTCTTTAAAACACAGGATGCACTGATTTGATGATCTTCAAAGATTGATAGCTTATTAAACTTTTTTCCCTCCAAGGTGTTTTTCACTCAGACTTGCAGGCCAAGGTTCAAGTTGGTGTCAGGGTGAAGATTGAAAGGCAGTAGTTTCAACTTACCACAATTCTCTTCATCACTGCCTGAAATGCAATCCCTTTCACCGTCACATTTCCAGTGAACAGGAATACACTGAAGCCAATCAGTGCCACAGCTGATTTCATTCATCCGACAGGTTCTTTTGTCTAAAACGACAAGGCAGTTAGTTCAGATTCCAGAAGTGTACAATTCTGGCACAGTTAAGAACAAACTCATTCTGACCAAGGGATCCAGACCCAAAATATCAACCATTTCTTTCCCCAGGTGCTGCCTAACCCGCTGAGTGTTTCCAATATTTTGTTTTTAATAACACATATAGCTTGCTGATATTAACCAGAAGACTCACCCAACATTGTCACTATGAGGTTCTTCCATCAGAGGAAAAGACCAACTTAGGGGAAAGACTACAATCTTGGGCAGTTTATCGAATTTCAACTGGACCTGGATAAGGCTGCATTTTGGTAATAATATTTTTAATTTTCATTCTTTTGCTATTTAAAAACCTGGTATGTTTATTGCTAGTTTACAACATTATCCAAGTAA
The DNA here is from genome assembly GCF_048418815.1 of Hemitrygon akajei. Classification (NCBI taxonomy): domain Eukaryota; kingdom Metazoa; phylum Chordata; class Chondrichthyes; order Myliobatiformes; family Dasyatidae; genus Hemitrygon; species Hemitrygon akajei. Next base: position 53,761,918 of record NC_133125.1, read on the forward strand.
AACTTGCATTCAGTTTTATTAATTTGTAGTTTTTACTGTGCTTAAAAATTCAAATCAAAACTTATCCCATTTCACGGCAAACAGAGAAACCTTAAGAATTCCAAGCAGAACTTTAAACAATTGTTTGAAACTGCAAAATGCTCCCTTTGTTCTAAACCAAGTGAATTTAAGACTATGGTATCATCCAGAAACATGTTCAATGTTTTTAAAGGGGATAAACTACCTTTAAACCCACCAGGCAAATGTCAGTGACACATTTATCAAGTTGGGAGTTGAGCAGCAGCCGGGAAAATCCAAGTTAAATGCAATTGGCCTAACGATTTTGTAAAAGAATGATTCCCAGGAGCTTTTAAAGTGGACAATTTGCTCAATGTTTGGAAAACAAATGAATTTAGAGTACTCAAGACAAATACAAAGCTATAGAAATGTGATTACACAATATAGATAAAATCAAAAACTTACGACAGGTTTCGGGGGCCTCGTCAGACCCGTCTTCGCAGTCAGCACTGCCATCACACTGCCATTTACTGGGTATACATTGTCCATCAAGACAGGTGAAATCAGTCTTATGACAGGAAGCATTAGCTAGGAAAACAAATTTAATTCAAACAGTATTTAATAAGTCGTGTTTACTCAATTCAGCTGGCTGTTGGAAGTACCAGACTGATATTGCTAAATCTAATTTTTGATGGATACAATTACATTTGGCCTCAGTAAATGTTCTGCTGAAAATTTAATGATTGCCTTAGGTAATCATTCTCTTTTATTAAGCCAAAGATTTGGGGATTGGGGAAGATGAGGACAGAATAAAATAGAACATCCTTCTCATAACAATTGCACTAAAAAAACCCTTTAGATTCAAGTCATTGCTCCATCAGCAGCTTTTGAATTTACTAAAGTCTGGAAGAGAAAAGTCTAAAATTGAGCAAAAAAATAAAGCAGGTGTGGTGGAACCAGTGAGCCGGCTAATGGCGGCCGACAAGTTCTGCTTTTGCTTCTGGCCAGTGCTGGCAACATCAAGTTGAACCTGAGTTTTATCATCTACAGCTCTGAGTGCCTGGACCATTGATAAGGTAGAAGCTATATTTATACCCATAACAAACCACACAGAATACAAATACCTGGGGCATCTGGAAGAGCAACTGTTTTGGCGACCATTCAAAACCACCCACTCTGTTTCCTCCATAATGCAATGAACCTCATTTTCCCCAGCTTCTCTAGGCTCCTGTGCAGATTGCCTGTTTGGCCAGATACTTCTAACAACCGATACTTCACTTGAAGGATGATTGAGCAAATACTACAGGACACTGGGAAGTTAGTTCCCTTCATTTTTACCAACTTAAGATGGTGTTGTAAAGCTTTGGAGTTTTGGAGTTACTCAGCATGGAAACAGATCCTAAACCAGCCCAGCTCCCATAAACCAACCAAGCTGCACAACTGAGCTCAATACCTGTTCCATATCCCTCTCAGCCTTTCCAAATAATGTACCTGGCCAAATGTCTTTTCTCATTGTATCTGCCTCTACCATCTTCTCCAGCAGTTCTTTCCATACGTACACCATCACCTGTGAAACAAGTTCCACCTCAAATGCCTCCATGAATCTTTCCACTCTCACTTTTGCCCATGTCCTGTAGCGTTGGACTACCCTACCCAAGGGAAATGCCTGGGGCATTTAGAAAGTTCACCCGTCAGCCTCTTGCATTCCACAGAACCGAGTCCAAGCCTATCCAGCCTCACAACTCCAAACCTCGTCACGGCAGTATCCCCATATCATTTTTTTTTTGCACCTTTCAGTGTAATGACATCCTTCCTTTGGCAGGGTGACCAGAAACGCACTCGGCACTCCAAACGTGGAGTTACCAATGTCCTGTACAACTGTAACATGATGTCCAACTCCTGTACTCAATATCCTGACTAAAGAGGACCAAGTGCCTTTTTCAACACCCTGGCTACCAATGTCATCACTTTCAAAGAATTATGGAAATGTTCTACAACTCTCCATTTACGTTGCAAGTCCTGCCCTGGTTTTTCATACCAATGTGCCACACCGCACATCAGAGTCAAACTCTGGAACTTCAGAACACTGGCCTAGTTGATCAAGATGCTGCATTCATCTTAGATAACCCCACACAGGCTCTGTAATTACTTCCTAGACACATTTGAACAAGCCCCAAAGATGTATTGATCTTTATGTATTTTAAGACCTCCATGCCTCCTCTAATGTATACTCTTTTCAAGGTATCACTAACTTGGAGTCCCCCTCGTATCAATGACTTTCACTGGTAATACAGACAAATATTGATTAGGATCTCAACCCCCATTTCCTGTGGCTCCAAGCCGATTACCTTGTTTATCTTTAAGGAGCCCTATTCTCTCCCTAGTTATTTGCTTGGCCTCAATGCATTAGAAAATACAAAAAAAAAAGCATTACTTTACATTATCTGCCAAAACCATTTTGTGCTCCTTTTTGCCCTACCCCAATGATTTTCCTTGCATTCCACTCCTACATTCTAAACTCAAAGGATTCACTTGATCCCCAGCTGTCCATACCTGACACACACTCAGTGGCCACTTTATTAGGTACCTCCTGTAGGTTCAATGTGTTGTGTGTTCAGAGATGCTCTCAGCACACCATTGCTATAACTGTGGGTATCTGAGTTACCGTCACCTTTCTGTCAGCCTGAACTGGTCTGGCCATTCCCCTCTGACTTCTCATTAACAATACGTTTTTGCCCAGAGAACTGCCACTCACTGGATGTCTTTGTTTCTCACACCATTCTCTGTAAACTCGAGAGACTGTTTTGTGTGCAAATACCAGGAGATCAGTGGTTACTGAGATAGACAAACTACCCTGTCTGTCACCAGCAATCATTCCACAGTCAAAGTCATTTGATCACATTTTTCCACATTCTGATGTTTGGTCTGATCAACAACTGAACCTCGTGACCATGTCTGCATGCTTCTATGCATTAAAGTCCTGCCGCATGATTGATTGATTAAATATTTGCATTAATGAGAAGATCTGCCAGGCGATGCTGAGGATGTTCTATGAGTCTGTGGTGGCCAGTGCTATCATGTTTGCTGTTGTGTACTGGGGCAGCAGGCTGAGGGCAGCAGACACCAACAGAATCAACAAACTCATTCGTAAGGCCAGTGATGTTGTGGGGGTGGAACTGGACTCTCTGACAGTGGTGTCTGAAATGAGGATGCTGTCCAAGTTGCATGCTATCTTGGACAATGTCTCCCATTCAATCTATAATGTACTGGTTAGGCACAGGAGTACATTCAGCCAGAGACTCATTCCACCGAGATGTAACACTGAGCGTCATTGGAAGTCATTTCTTCCTGTGGCCATCAAACTCCTCCCTCGGAGTGTCAGACACCCTGAGCCAATAGGCTAGTCCTGGACTTACTTCCACTTGGAATAATTTACTTATCATTATTTAATTATTTATGGTTTTATATTGCTATATTTCTACACTATTCTTGGTTGGTGCGACTGTAACGAAACCCAATTTCCCTCGGGATCAATAAAGTATGTCTGTCTGTACCTAATAAAGTGGCCACAAAAAGTACGTCAAAGATTAATCCTTTTCCAAAATTAAATATCCTGTGAAACATTACTGCATCCAAAATCTTTCTCGTGGCTATTTCAATCACATGCCACTGAGGCATTTGCTCGATTCAATTGTGTACCTCCGGAAGTAAAGATATTCAGTATCTAGCAGGTTTAATAATCAATACAATAGCTGTTGGAATTAAATTGAAAAGGTAATTAAAGATGGAATAAGTGAAATATTCAACTAAGAATGACTTTACAGGAATAGTGTCATGGAACTGAAAATATATGATATAAAATCTTAAAAATGAAATCACTCAACTAACACAAATCAGTTCGTTCACACCTAATCTCATTGGGCCAATGACCCATTAATCTACTTCTTACAAATCTTTTCCAATTAAGCTTGAGCTTAAGATCTAATTCATTGTAACAGTTTCCAAAATCTTTACAAATACTTCTGCACCAAGTTTCTCCAGATGCAACAGTGCGCGTTTCAGAACAGTTTACCTGCATTACACTCCCTTTCGTTCTCCACATCCATTCCAGACGGACACACACAAGTGGATTTGGGGAACTGATCAGTGTGTGGAGCAGGGAGGCACAGGTACTTACAACCTCCATTTTTCAGCTTTTCATTGCACCGATTTTTGCCTGTATGAGCACGGAGAAATTTCAAAGTCAGTAATTTGGGAAATTTCAGAGTAGACCTTGGTAGAAGCAATTACTTATTTATGACAGCACACCATTATAATGGTGAAGATTTTCTCAAATTTACTGACATCGCGACGTTCAGTTCCATTTATCTGACGCAGGGGTTCAAACTTGTCAGCTATTGCTGGGTGATTAAATGGAGTAAAAAAAAAGATAATTGGGATAGCAGTTTTTGAATTGATTATTAGACATTGTGCTTTGAATAAACCAAGCCTAAGACTATTACAACAGCAGTGCTATGATTCAATGCATCCCGGTTAGTAACTTTATAGAAAAGGTGCCAGTCACACTGTGTGTCTTACCAGATGGCTGCAATAATGGATGAAATACAAAGACATCTTGAGGTTGATTAAGGTTGGAAACTAGAGTCTCCACATCTTCTCCTGTATATTTATTGGCTCCATAGATGGCTGCATTCATTTCATCAGTCCAGAATACACGATCCTGAAATGTGCGAAAAAAAATACGACGGGGGAAAGAGTAAGTGGAATCAGCTGAGTAACAGAATTCTCAGGAGTTTAAGATAACTTCTTGCAATAAGCAAACTTGAGAGTACAGATGTAGATCAAAGCGCTCCGCTGAAGACCATCTCAAGCACTTACACTCAAGATGAGAGCTAAAGTTTCCATCCAAGGGCAAACCTGGCTGATCACACAGGTTATAGGCCCTGACCTTTGTAAGACTTTGTGCTTAAAATTATTCTTAACCCATTTGGGAACTCAGCTGGGGGCCACATTATTCATTTATCTTCATGGTTTCCAATGCAGAGCTTAAAGGAAGACGGTTATTTCTTCAGTGGTTTGATCGCGGCACGACTGCGCAAGTGCGTGGACATCAGCCAGTGAGAACAGCGAGGTGTTTAAAAGGAGACACCTTATAGAGCGGGATTCCGAGTAGAGGGAGACAGAGTAGAAAGGCTTTGGCTCAACGAGGCTTTGGTGATAATGGGAGCTATAGGTAGGTAGTCACACTGGGACCTGGGGAGACAGATTAAATGGTTAATAGTCAGGAGAAGGAAGGGCAGGAGTCAGATGCTAGGGAGCACCCCTGTGGCTGTACCCCTTGACAATAAATACTCCTGCTTGAGTACTGTTGGGGAGTGGGGGGGACAGCCCACTGGGGGGGAAGCACAGTGGTCGTGCTTCTGGCACAGAGTCTGAGCCTGTGGCTCAGATGGGTAGGGAAAGGAAGAGGATGGCAGCAGTGATGGGGGACTCTGTAGTTAGGGGGTCAGACGGGCGATTCTGTGGACGCAGGAAAGAAGCACGGATGGTAGTTTGCCTCCCAGGTGTCAGGGTCCTGGATGTTTCTGATCGTGTCCACGATATCTTGAAGTGGGTAGTCTTCAAAATGAAGTGGGAAGGTGAACAGCCAGAGGCTGTGGCACATATTGGTACCAATGACATAGGGAAGAGGTCCTGAAAGCAGACTACGGGGAGTTAGGAAGGAAGTTGAGAAGCAGGACCTCAAAAGGTAGTAATCTCGGGATTACTGCCTGTGCCATGTGACAGTGAGTATAGGAATAGAGTGAGGTGGAGGATAAATGTGTGGCTGAGAGATTGGAGCAGGAGGTAGGGATTCAGATTTCTGGATTATTGGGACCTCTTTTGGGGCGTGTGTGACCTGTACAAAAAGGACAGGTTGCACTTGAATCCCAGGGGGACCAATATCCTGGCGGGGAGGTTTGCTAAGGCTACTGGGGGGAGTTTCAACCAGGATAGCTGGGGGGTGGGAATCAAACTGAAGAGACGGAGGAAGAGACTTAATGTTTAGGGGATACTTGCATGGAGTTCTACATTGGTACATTCCAATGAGACAGGGAAAGGATGGTAGGGTACAGGAACTGTGGTGTACAAAGGCTGTTGTAAATCTGGTCAAGAAGAAAAGAAGAGCTTATGAAAGGTTATAAGATTATAAGGCTAGCAGGAAGGATCTTAAGAAAGAAATTATGAAAGCCAGAAGGGGCCAAGAGAAGACCTTAGCAGACAGGATTAAGCAAAACCCCAAAGCATTCTACAAGTACATGAAGAGCAAGAGGATAAGATGTGAGAGAATAGGACCAATCAAGTGTTACAGTGGAAAAGTGTGTATGGAACAGGAGGAGATAGCAGAGGTACTTAACGCATACTTTGCTTCAGTATTCACTATGGAAATGAATCTAGGCAATTATAGGGATGATTTACAGTGGACTGAAAAGCTTGAGCATGTAGGTATTAAGAAAGAGGATGTGCTGGAGTTTTTGGAAGGCATCAAGTTAGGTAAGTCATTGGGACTGGACCAGATGAAAAGAACCCCAGGCTACTGTGGGAAGTGAGTGAGGAGATTGCTGAGCCTCTGGCAATGATATTTGCATCATCAATGGGGACGGGAGAGGGACGGTTAAGTTTCTGGAGGACTGAAGGGTTGCAGATGTTGTTCCATTATTCAAGAAAGAGAGCAGAGATAGCCAAGGAAATTATAGACCAGTGAGCCTTACTTCAGTGGTTGGTAAGTTGATGGAGAAGAACCTGAGAGGCAGGATTTATGAACATTTGGAGAGGTATAATATGATTAGGAATAGTCAGCATGGCTTTGTCAAAGGCAGGTCGTGCCTTACCAGACTGATTGAATTTTTTGAGGATGTGACTAAACAAATTGATGAAGGTAGAGCAGTAGAGGCAGCGTATATGGGTTTCAGCAAAGCATTTGACAAAGTACCCCATGCAAGGCTTATAGAGAAAGTAAGGAGGCATGGGATCCAAGAAGACATTAGTTTGTGGATCCAGAACTGGCTTGCCACAGAAGGCAAAGAGTGTTTGTAGACAGGTCATATTCTGCCTGGAGGTCAGCCACCAGTGATGCCTTAGGGATCTGTTCTGGGACCCCTAGTCTTCGTGATTTTTATAAGTGACCTGGATAAGGAAGTGGAGGGATGGGTTAGTAAATTTGCTGATGCCATAAAGGTTGGAGGTGTTGTGGATAGTGTGGAGGCCTGGCAGAGGTTACAGCGGGACATTAACAGGATACCAAACTGGGCTGAGAAGTGGCATATGGAGTTCCACCCAGGTAAGTGTGAGTTGTTTCATTTTGGTAGGTCAAATATTATGGCAGAATATAGTATTAATGGTAAGACTCTTGGCAGTGTGGAGGATCAGAGAGATCCTGGAGTCAGAATCCAGAGGACACTCAAAGCTGCTGTGCAGGTTGACTCTGTGGTTAAGAAAGCATACGGTGCATTGGCCTTCATCAATCATGGGAGTGAGTTTAGGAGCCGAGAGGTAACGTTGCAGCTATATAGGACCCTGGTCAGACCCCACTTGGAGTACTGTGCTCAGTTCTGGTCACTTCACTATAGGAAGGACATGGAAACCATAGAAAGGGTGCAGAGGAGATTTACAAGGCTGTTGCCTGGATTGGGGAGTATGCCTTATGAGAATAGGTTGAGTGAACTTGGCCTTTTTTCCTTGGAGTGACAAAGGATGCCAAGTGACCTGATAGAGATGTATAAGATAATGAGAGGTATTGACTGTGGATAGTCAGAGGCTCTTTCCCAGGGCTGAAATGGCTAGCACGAGAGGGCACAGCTTTAAGGTGCTTGGAAGCAGGTACAGAGGAGATGTCAGGGGCAAGTTGTGTTTTTTATGCAGAGAGTGGTGAGTGCATGGAATGGGCTGCCGGCGATGGTGGTGAAGGTAGATACGATAGGGTCTTTTAAGAGACTCCTGGACAGGTACATGGAGCTCAGATAAATAGAGGGCTATGGGTAACCCTAGGTAATTTCTAAAGTAAGGACATGTTCGGCACAGCTTTGTTTCTATGAGATTGTATCACCAAACTCTGCTACTAACTCGCTTGGGATGAGCCTTTGATACCACAAGCAATCATTAATGATTGGATAACACAGCTCAATATCAGCCCTTTCTATGAAATTGTAGTCCTGACCCATGAACTTGAGAGCACAGCTGCAATCTGCAGGCTTCTGGTCTACATTTTACTCCGTGATACAAGTTTCACGGAGAGACCCTAAACCACAACTCATATTGCACCAAGTTGCTTGTTTTCAAAGTAATATTTCTAAATTCCTACAGAAAATGTCCCAGACCTCAAAGAGTAGTGATTAATTTATAGCAGGAATTTGGTGCATTCTTACTGCATCCTCAAATTTTAGTTAATATAAAAATATTGCACTAAATTTTGTACAATTGCAGCAGGATAACTTTTTGAACTATGTTCCAATTATTCACTTCGGAGTATAAGCGAAGAGTAATAATACTTGCTCTTTAGTGAACAATTTGCAAATTATTAGATTAGTGGCAAGACTAAACTTTATTGACACAAGTAAATAAGCTTAAATCTTAACAGACTGACCGGCTCTGGAGTTCAGGTTCTCAGAGGCGTTGATGCAATCTGAAGCGTCAGCCATACAGCACAGAAACAGGCCCTTGAGCCCATCTTATCCATTCTAACCATCAAGTACACATTTACATTAATCTCAGACTACCAGATGATTTTCCCACCCAAATTATATTTAAACCTAAACCGTAAACAATGAAATAAATTAAAATTGGACTATTTGGTCAAGGACTTTTTACCTCAAATACTGCAACAGCACAAGGATGAGCAAGGAATTCCAAGGAGAAAAGCACTGTTCTTCTGTTTTGTCCATTGAAGTTAATATATGATAATGAGTGCAGTTTGGAGTCAACCCAATAAAGAGAACTTTTCACAAGATCTGTAGAGAAGCAAATTATTAACCATGTGCCAAAAGGGAAATGCAAGAAAGAAAACTACATGCCCACTTACCAAGTGCAATGCCATTTGGAGATTCAATCTCTGTATTAACCAGAAGCTGCCTGCTAATGCCATTCATACCAGCATTTTCTATCGTCGGAGGTACTCCTAGATCCGACCAGTAAATAAACCTTGCAAAGCAAAATAATGTAAAACAAATCATCTTTAAAATTAATCAAGACAAATGCATTATATATGGAACACCAAACTGATTGCTCATTGTCCAATTTTCAATATTCCTGGCATCAAGCGAAATTAAATCATTTTGTAGACTGCCCACTACAATTTCAGCCTTGTAGCTTTTTGTTCTTGAAAGCAAGAGTTTAGTTCCATCAGAATCAGAAAAAGGTTGAGGTCTGTGGACCTACACAGCCCAGGGAACTTTTATCTAGTCTAGCTGAACACAAGAGAGAGCCATTGTAATCAAACCATTAAAACAACGCCACACTGTTTAGCAGGAAAGGAAACATTTGATTTTGATCTTCAAGGTAGGCCATCATAAAACACACACTTAGATCAACATTTACCAATAACCTCATGAATTTGCCATACAAAATTTGGAAATAAATAAACATCTTTGAAAACAAAGTGATCAAATGTGGAGTGGTGAGGGAGTGGGCTTAAGAACTTTTTAAAAGCTATTATTAATGCTTTTTGAAATAGTGATTTAGATGCATATCATATTTTTTTTACTGAGTTAAGTATTGTATGTAATTAGTTTTGCTACAACAAGTGTATGGGACATTGGAAAAAAAAGTTGAATTTCCCCATGGGGATGAATAAAGTATCTATCTATCTATCTATCTATCAAAAGGGAATTAGAAGTGTTGGACAAACTGTGTTGAATAACCTATATGCTCATCCCCCAAAAAATTAAAGGTTAAATTAGTTGCATTGTTTAGTATTCCTTCGTTTCTTACAACCACAGCCGCCCATTCCAAAATGGATCCAATAAGAGATACGAGTGACAGTTAAATAGTAGAATAAATAAAAAACAATGTTAAGATTCTGTACCCCATCAATGGATCAACTGCCACAGATGCTGGCTCCCTCAGGCCAGTTTCAAAGAGGACCTTCCTTTTGGTTCCATTGAAAGTAGCCACAGATATAGTTTTAGATACATCATCAGTCCAGTAGATATGTTTATAGATCCAATCCACTGCAATTCCATTTGAATTGTTTACATCTTTAAGGATCCTTGAAACATCAAGAATTTTCTTCTCACGCATGGACAAGCTGAGGATGGTTTGGAGAAATAACACAACACATGACATTAAGTTGTTTTAATTGTGCGAGTATTAAGTTCTGAAATTGCTCAGGATTAGTACCACGCCAGAAAAGTTAAACTATCCACTTTCCAAATGAATACTTTAACAAGTGTGAAAGAAAAGGAACATTTGAAGCTAAGTTTGCAGCATGGTAATCTGCAGTAGTATTGAGGATTCATTACCTGAAGATAGCCTGCTGGCCCTTGTCAGCCCAAAATATTCTCCCCTCTGCAACATCAGCGTCCAGTGCCACAGCATTTCTCAGCTGTGCAGCAATTTGGGTGTACTCCTGGTGATGTAGTCCCAGCTTGTGGATGTCATGGTGATTTGTGAAGATCAAATAAGGCTCTTTGCCTAGAAGGGATTGCATTTAAATTGCTTTTTGTTAAAAGAAAGGATAAATGCAAGGGAAATTCAGTACAGCTGTTCCATCTGGGCTACTTTCTGGTCTCTTGAATTCAAGAATTTCAGGCAAGTATCAGGAGAAGCCATCTCCATTGCAAGTTTTTCTGTCTTTATCTCTTGACTGGTACTGTCTAGTTTATAGGGAATTTCAGTATTCACCTGTGATTTCAGGAACAGCCTGACCAGCATCTGCCAGCTTTAACACATTGTTTCTCTAACTGACCTCAGCCTATTGACCAGATCACTCCATAAACATCTAGACCATCTTAGTGACCCTGGTCTTGCCCTAAAAGAAGTTTTTCCTTTGTTCCATCCATCTCACTTTGCTGCAAGCTTGTTTTTTTCCCCACTTCCCCAGTTCAAATCAAGTGTCTTCAATCTGAAACACCTTCCGCAGATGCTGCCCAACCTGTGGTATGCTTCCAGTGGATGCAGTTTTGATTCCTGCACGTCTTCAGTGAAAAAACAGATACCAAAAATATATTGTTGACAGAAACAAGGACAATTTGAAGGACATTTTTAGATACCCAGGTTTGATGCATTAAACAGCATAGATTGCTTGAGAGGAAAAATCTATCCCCTGACTAAACGTACATGATGGTCAATGAAGTTACCTTCTCATTAACCATATATCCAAGAGCTCAAATCCCTCTTCAGCCTTGTCCCTCACCCCTATGCCTCAGTCCACGACCAGCAATCTTCAAACTTTGTTCTATTCAAAGTTCTTCCTTAGAATGAAGTTTTTCCCACTTATTCTGGTAGCAAAGAAAGTGCTGAACCTTCAAGAATTAGAACCATGTTCTGATAAAACAACTGGGAAATTTCAGGAACTTTTGATTAACAGCCCATACATGGCCTCCTCTACTGCCATGATGAGGCCAAACTCAGGTTAGAGGAGCAACACCTCATATACCGTCTGGGTAGTCTCCAGCCCCTTGGTATGAACATCGAATTCTCCAACTTCCGGTAATTCCCTCCCTCTCCCTTCCTTCCCCCTTCCCACTTTCACTTTGTCTCCTCTTCTAGCTACCTATCGCCTCTCTCATGACTCTGCCTTCTTCTACTACCCATAGTGCTTTCCCCTTACATTCCTTCTTCACCTTTCCTGCCTATCCCCTCCCTGCTTCCCCTCCCCCACCCCTTGATCTTTCCTCTGATTGGTTTTCCACCCTCCCCCCACCTTCTTTATGGGGCCCCTGCCCCCTCCTTCTTCAGTCCTGACGAAGGGTCTCGGCCCGAAACGTTGACTGCTCATTTCAACGGATGCTGTCCGACCTGCTGAGTTCATCCAGCTTGTTTGTACGAGCTAATTTTATGCCACTGCCCAAGTGCAGTTCAGCAAGATTTCCTGGAATAAATGCATGAACCAGTGCAACATAGTTTATTATATTATGGATTAGAACTATTTTCCAACACCCTACAGAAAAAGAAACTACATGCCAAAATTCAATACATTACTAGAATTTCCACCGCATTTGCCTCCAGTACCTGCTGTTCCAAAGTTCCTATTCTTTGTCCTCTTCCTTGATTACCAATAGCTACTAACTAAACCAAGATTAAAATGCAATACAGCTTTTAGATTCTAGCACAGCTTCAAGCACCTGAGATGAACTGTTTCTTACACTTCAAGCGCAGCCTGTTGAAGGGCTGTTTTAAATCGGAAGAATCCCAAGTTAGTGATATATCAGTGCAGCAAGTAACAAATGTTACCCAGATAATCACACTGGTTTTACTCTTGCTGTCAAGTTCAATTCAGCTCATTGTATCTCAGTCAAATTCTATTTTCCAAGTTCATAGTTTGAAGCAGAAACTGGTTGCAGTGATGTATTTGTGAAGTGCCTGAATACACATCAAAGGCTGTAAACTCCACTTCATGCAGATAGGAATTATCCAAACACCAGAAAATCTGCAGATGCTGGAAATCCAAAGCAACACAAAATGCTGGAGGAACTCAGCAGGCAAGGTAGCAACTGTCATAGAAACATAGAAAAAATACAGCACAATACAGGCCCTTCGGCCCACAAAGCTGTGCCGAACACGTCCCAACCTTAGAACCATCTAAGTTTTATCCATAGCCCTCTATTTTTCTAAGCTCCACGTAGCCATCCAGGGGTCTCTTGAAAGATCCTATTGTTTCTGCCTCCACCACTGCCACCGGCAGCCCATTCCACACACTCACCACTCTCTGCGTAAAAAACATACCCCTGACGTCTCCTCTGTACCTACTTCCAAACACCTTAAAACTGTGCCCTCTTGTCTAGCCATTTCAGCCCTGGGGAAAAGCCTCTGACTATCCACACGATCAGTGACTCTCATTGTCTTCTTCATTTCTATCAGGTCACCTCTCATTCGTCGTCACTCCAAAGAAAAACGGCTGAGTTCACTCGACCTATTCTCATAAGGCATGTTCCCCAATCCAGGCAACATCCTTGTAAATCTCCTCTGCACCCTTTCTATGGTTTCCACATCCTTCCTGTAGTGAGGCGACCAGAACTGAGCACGGTACTCCAAGTGGGGTCTGACCAGGGTCCTATATAGCTGCAACATTACCTCTCGGCTCTTAAGTTCAATCCCACGATTGATGAAGGCCAATGCACTGTATGTCTTCTTAACCACAGAGTCAACCTGCACAGCTGCTTTGAGTGTCCTATGGACTCAGACCCCAAGATCCCTCTGATCCTCCACACTGTCAAGTGTCTTACCATTAATGTTACTTTCTACCATCATATTTTACCTACCAAAATGAACCATCCCACACTTATCTGGGTTGAATTCCATCTGCCACTTCTCAGCCCAGTTTTGCATCCTATCAATGCCCTGTTGTAACCTCTGACAGCCCACCACACTATCCACAACACACCCAACCTTTGTGTCATCAGCAAATTTACTAACTCATCCCTCCACTTCCTCATCCAGGTAATTTATAAAAATCTCAAAGAGTAGGGGGTCCCAGAACAGATCCCTGAGGCACTCCACTGGTGACTGACCTCCATGCAGAATATGACCCGTCTACAACCACTCTTTGTCTTCTGTGGGCAAGTCAGTTCTGGATCCACAAAGCAATGTCCCCTTGGATCCCATGCCTCCTTACTTTCTCAGTAAGCCTTGCAAGGGGTACCTCATGAAATGCCTTGCTAAAATCCATACACACTACAGCTACGGCTCAACCTTCATCAATGTGTTTAGTCACATCCTCAAAAAATTCAATCAGGCTCAGAATGCACAACCTGCCCTTTACAAAACCGTGCTGAGTATTCCTAATCATATTATGCCTCTCCAAATGTTCATAAATCCTGTCTCTCAGGTTCTTCTCCATCAACTTACCAACCACTGAAGTAAGACTCACTGGTCTATAATTTCCTGGGCTATCCCTACTCCCTTTCTTGAATAAGGGAACAACCTCTGCAACCCTTCAATCATCTGGAACCTCTTCCATCCTCATTGATGATAGAAAGATCATTGCCAGAGACTCAGCAATCTAACTTCCTTGCTTCCCACAGTAGCCTGGGGTACATCCCTTCCTGTCCCGGTGACTTCTCCAACTTGATCCTTCTCAAAAACTCCAGCACATCCTCTTTCTTAATATTTGCATTCTCAAGCTTTTCAGTCCACTGCAAGTCATCCCTACAATCACCAAGATCCTTTTCCATAGCAAATACTAAAGCAAAGCACTCATTAAGTATCTCAGCTATTTCCTCTGGTTCCATACACACTTTTCCACTGTTACGCTTGATTGGCCCTATTCTCTAACATCTTATCCTCTTGCTCTTCACATACTTGTAGAATACCTTGGGGTTTTCCTTAATCTTGTCCACCAATGGCCCCTTCTGGCTCTCCTAATTTCTTTCTTAAGCTCTTTCCTGCTAGCCTTGTAATCTTCAAGATTCCTATCATTACCTAGTTTTTTGAACCTTTTGTAAGCTTTTCTTTTCTTCTTGATGAGATTTACAACAGCCTTTGTGCACCATGGATTTTGTACCCTACCATTCTTTCCATGTCTCATTGGAACGTACCTACTCAGAACCCCACACAGATATCCCCTGAACATTTGCTACAGTTGTTCTGTACATTTCCCTGAGAATATCTGTTTCCAATTTATGCTTCATTTTTCAATACCAGATCAAGTACAGCCTCTCCTCTTGTAGGCTTATCTACATATTGTGTCAAGAAACCTTCCTGAACATACCTAACAAACTTCATCCCATCTAAACTCCTCACTCCAGGGAGATGCCAAACAATATTTGGGAAATAAACATCTCCCATCATAACAACCCTGTTAATATTACTCCTTTCCAGAATCTGTCTCTCTATCTGCACCTCAATGTCCCTGTTACTATTGGGTGGTTTATAAAAAACACCCAGTAGTTACTGACCCCTTCCTATTCCTAACTTCCACCCACAGAGACTCTGTAGACAACCCTTCCATGACTTCCTCTTTTTCTGCAGCCATGACACTATCTCTGGTCAACAATGCCACAGCCCCACCTCTTTTGCCTCCCTCCCTGTCCTTTCTGAAACATCTAAAGCCTGGCACTTGAAGTAGCCATTCTTGCCCCTGCACCATCCAAGTCTCCGTAATGGCCACAACATTATAATTCCAAGTGCTGATCCACGCTCTAAGCTCATCCTCTTTATTCATGATACTCCTCGCATTAAAATAGACACATCTCAAACCATCAGTCTGAGTGTGTCCCTTCTCTATCAACTGCCTATCCTCCCTCTTGCACTGTCTCCAAGCTTTCTCTATTTGTGAGCCAACCTCCCTTTCCTCCGTCACTTCAGTTCAATTCCCACCCCTCAGCAATTCTAGTTTAAACTCTCCCAAATAGCCTTAGCAAACCTTCCCGCCAGGATATTGGTCCCCCTGGGATTCAAGTGCAACCCGTCCTTTTTGTACAGGTCACATCTGCCCCAGAAGAGGTCCCAATGATCCAGAAATTTGAATCCCTGCCCCCTGCTCCAATCCCTCAGCCACGCATTTATCATTCTTTTCCTATACTCACTGTCACGTGGCACAGGCAGTAATCCCGAGATTACTACCTTTGAGGTCCTGCTTCTCAACTTCTTTCCTAACTCCCTGTAGTCTGTTTTCAGGACCTCCTCCCTTTTCCTACCTGTCGTTGGTACCAATATGTATGACGACCTCTGGCTGTTCTCCTTCCCACTTCAGGATATTATGGACATGATTAGAAACACCCCAGACCCTGGGAGGCAAACTACCATCCGCGTTTCTTTCCTGCATCCATAGAATACCCTATCTGACCACCTAACTAGATAGCCCCCATCACTGTTGCCATCCTCTTCCTTTCCCTACCCTCTGAGCCACAGGGCCAGACTCTGTGCCAGAGGCGCGACAACTGTTTCTTCCCCCAGGTAGGCCGTCTCCCTTGACAGTACTCAAACAGGAGTACTTATTGTTAAGGGGGACAGCTACTGGGGTACTCTCTAGTACCTGCTTCTTGCCCTTCCCTCTCCTGTTACCCACTTCGCTGTCTCCTGTGGTCCTGGGCTGACTAGCTGCCTATAAACTCCTCTCTATCACCTCCTCACTCTCCCTGACCAGACGAAGATTACCAAGCTGCATCTCCACTTCCTTAACGTAGTCTCTAAGGAGCTGCAGCTCGACACACTTGGTGCAGATATGGTTGTCCAGGAGGGCAGGAGTCTCCAGGATCTCCCACATCTGACAACGAACACAGAAAACCAGCCTCACATACATACTGTCTTTATTTTAAACGGATAATCTACCTCGCCTCGACCCTTTATTGCCAAAGCCTTCCTACTCTGTCTCCCTCTACTCTGACGCCTGCTCTGTAATCTATCTTCCTTTTAAACTCTTCCCACTGTTCTCACTGGCCGACCGCCACGTGCTTGCGCAGTTGTCCTCCCGTTCAAACTACTGAAGGAACTTGATGAAGGGTCTCAGCCCAGAAGGTTGACTGTTTACTCTTTTCCGTCGGTGCTATCTGCTCTGCTGAGCTCCTCCAGTATTTTGTGTGTGTTGCTTTGGAACTATCCAAGGCCATTTCCCAAGCTCCAATGACTGCAGAAGTGGGGGCTAGTTAAAACCCAACAGTACTCGCCTCCTACTGCCTTGCAGACTTGATTAACTGGATCCATGCGATAGCCTGCAAAGCATCCACATTTGTAGCTTCCTTTTAAATTAATACAAACTTGACTGCAGATGCCAGGATTTTGACACTCATTAGTATCTGAAAAATTAAACACAAGCTTTTTAAAATTGTTAACCTTTGATTTGAAGCTGACTGTTTAAACCAGACTGGGTTCTTTTGCTAACAATTCCAATACACAAAGTTCAGATAGTTTTTCAAGATGCCTATTAACTGTCAGATCACTTTAGGTAACTTGCTTCAATCCAATACATGGAAACATATTCAACAGGATCAAATACAAAATTCCATCTTCCAATTGGACCATTCCGATTGCCAGGTGAAAGTGACTGGCTTACAAAAGACTGCAGGACTGTTTCGAATGCATGGACTGGAACATATTCAAGGAGGCAGTTATCTACAATCATCACCTCAACACTGGTGAATATCTGGGATCGGTGACTGTCCACATAGGCAAATGCATAGAGGATGTTGCCGTGATCAAGCACTACACTGCCAGGGCAAACCAGAAACTTTAGCTGACCACACTGTTTAGGAACTGAGACGCTGACTTCAGATTGAGGGTTAGGATGGCTCTCAGGTCAGCAAGAGCCGTACTCTCATGTGCCATCAAGGCAAAGCGAGAATACTCACAGAAAATTTACAGACACCTTTATAACACCAGGGACATGCGGCACATGCAGGAAGGTACGAATCCCTAACAGACTCTATCCACCCTGCATGTTAACCACAGCGATGCCTCCCTTCCTGATGGGCTGAATGCCTTCAATGCATGAATAGATGCAACAAATGATGTGACATTGAGGAAATGCCCCTCCCCCAGAGGGGGAGTGGTTGCAGCTGAGGTGATGAGGATCCTAGCCATGCAAAGCTGCTGGGCCGGACAACGTACCTGGTCAGGTGTTGAGGGATTGTGCGGCCCAACAGACATCTTTAGCATCTCTTTGCAACGGTCCACCGTTCCTGCAAGCTTCATGCTCTAGAGAGCGACAGTCACTGGCTAAATTATTACCACCCAGTGACAATGACCTCAACAATCATGAGGTGCTTTGAGTGGCTGGTAATGGAGCCTTTAAAATCCCACCGTCTGGCTACATTGGACCCTTTTCGGTTCACCTACCACTCAAACCGATGCACTGTTGATGCCATAGCCTCGGCCCTCCACTCCACCCTGTGCTACCTAGAAAACAATGCTTCATACACCAGAACCTTGGTATCGACTTCAGCTCGGCGTTTACCATGATCATCTATCAGAGGCTGGTTCGTAAACTGTCCTTGCTGGCTCTAAACACTCCTCTCTGTAACTGGATCTTGGACTATTTGACAGAAAGACCCTAGTCAGTGCGAGCTGGCAGCAACATCTGAAGATCCATCTGGTGCTCCCAGGGCTGTGCGCTCAGTCGCTGCTGATTCACCACTGCACTGCCAGTTCCAGCTCAAACCGCAGCCAAGTTTGCTGTTGACACAACAGTGGCTGGCTTCACCAGCAACAATACGTCGGCACACAGAGAGTAGGGAAAGAAATATGTGAGAACAACTACCCGAATGTCAAAGTGGACAAGACAAAAGAGACAATCGTGGACTTCAGTAAGGTACCGATTGACCACACTCCGTTGCACATCAATGGCTCTGCCGTGGAGAGAGTGAAGAGCACAACGTTTCTTGGTGTGCACAAAACGGACGATCTAAACTGCAGCCACAACATCTCCTCATTCATCAGGAAGGCAGAGCAGTGTCTACACTTTTTGAGGAGATTGAGGTGTGCACCCCTCTATATTCTACCAACTTTCTATGGGAACACCATCAAGGTTGTCCTGTCGTGTGGTACAGACGCTGCAAAGCATTGGCCCACAAGACCCTACAAAGGGTAATGAAAACTGCCAAGAGGATCACCCTACTGCCTACTTGTGATAGTTACCAAATGCCGTGAATACAAAGGGCTGAAGCATCGTTGAGAATCCCCTACCACGCATCCCACAATCTCCTTGACCTACTCCTGTCAGGATGGAGGTACAGGAGCATCAAGAACAGAACTGGCAGTCTGGGAAACAACTTCTTCCTTCAGGCTGATTGATGAATGGATACCCTGCCAACACCATGGACTGTACGCTGTTTACTGTACTGCTTACATGTGCTGAATGTGATACATGTTTTATGGGTGCACCATGGACCAGAGGAATGTTGTTTCGATTGGCTGAATGTATGTATAGTCAAATGGCATCAAACTTGAACTTGAAAAGGTGCCTTATTTGGTTGCAAATTCAAGAATTTTGACCGCCTGCAACTGCCATTGCCCTCAGTGGACAGCACAAGTTGAGGTGCTATTCAAACCCTCGGCATGTGGCAAAACTGATTCTTCCAGATAATTTCATTATAGCATGTTGGATCAAGAGGCAGGAAATCAGCCACTCTGGCAACATTTGGCTTGTTCTAGTAGATAGAGCTTTATGGCTTCTGTAGTAGCATTTCTGCTTAATGGCAGTCTTCCAATTTTAGTGAAGTCTGATGAACAGCCAAGGCTGTAGCCATTTACTATTGGATGTGAATATTGCCTGGTAGTAGGAATAGTCAGAGCACCTGCCCCCAGATCACCTCCTAATAACTATATTTGCCAAAAAGTTATATTAAAAATATCATCTTGTGCTGTGAATACAATGTAGAAACTATTAACACACCTGCACAGATTTTTCCATCAATCAACTCAAAGCCAGCAGGGCAATCACATTCATAGCCTAGGACCAGATCTCTGCAGATATGGGAGCAACCACCATTGTTCACCAAGCATTCATTTAGATCTGCGAAAACATAATGAGTTCATTTCACAGCCCAACTACCTTCACACAGGGTGATCAGTATTTTGCCAAAGAGTTCAAGCACAGGACAACTACAAACCAGAGTTTGTCACCATCTTGGTGAATCTACACATTTGCATTGAAGATTATAAATAATTTTGAGAGGTGGCCCATTTCAATCCTTCCTGTAGCCTTGCTAAAGATACTCTACAAGTAGAGGCCACATGATTGCTACAAATGACCTTGTTCAATTCCTGTAGTTTCTTCAAGTGTGCCGACTATACATTCACACCAATTGCACTGCTAATTTGAACCATTAATTGGTGGACTGAAAAGACAGTTTTTTTTTCCCCCAATCTTTTTATTTGTATTAAAAATATAATGAACAAAATACAGTTAATATATTAATAAAGGGATTACAAACATACAAATTCCCATTACACATGAAGGAATACATAAGCAATGAATACAGTATAAATAAGTTTTCCCAAAACATGAACCATATAGTATATATATGAACAAGGTAAATCTAGATATTTCATAATATATAATATATAAAAAAAAGAAAAATAAAAAAATATATATGCAAAATTACTAACCTACTAATCTAATATCTAAGGGAAAAAAAAGAAAACAAAAGAGAAAAAACTAGAGAAAAAGAAAAAAAAGGGCTGTTTATAGTATCTCACAAGAATACATAAACATCAATGTCGTCATCTCCGATCCTCTCAACATACATACAATTAAAGCTGAAAAAACCAATAAGCTTGGCACAGGGCCATATTACATCATATGAAAATATTGAATAAATGGTCTCTATATCTTTTCAAATTTAATAGAAGTATCAAATACAGCACTTCTAATTTTTTCTAAATTTAGACATATCATAGTTTGAGAAAGCCAATGAAATACCGTGGGAGGATTAATTTCCTTCCAATTCAACAAAATAGATCTTCTAGCCATCAAAGTGAGAAAAGCAATCATTCGACAGGCGGAAGGAGATAAATGGAGTGAGTCCATCATCGGTAAACCAAAAATTGCGGTAATAGGATGGGGTTGTAAATCGATGTTCAGTACCGCAGAGATGATATCAAAAATATCTTTCCAATATTTTTTCAAAAGCGGACATGACCAAAACATATGAGTTAAAGACGCAATTTCTAATTGACATCTGTCACAAATAGGGTTTATATAAGAATAAAAATGAGCTAATTTATCCTTGGACATATGGGCCCTATGTACAACCTTAAATTGTATTAATGAATGTTTGGCACATGTAGATGATGTATTAACTAATTGAAGAATTTTATCCCAATTCTCAATAGGAATAATAAGATTGAGCTCTCTTTCCCAATTATTTTTGGTCTTATCAAAGGGCACTGAACGTATCTTCATAATTATATTATAAAGTTTTGATATAAGCCCTTTTTGAAAAGGGTTTAATTCAAACAAACTCTCCAAAATATCTGAAGACACAAAATTTGGAAACGTAGGAAGTACCGTACTTAAAAAATGCCTAACCTGTAAGTATCTAAAAAAATGATATCTAGGCAAATTATATTTATTAGATAATTGCTCAAAAGACATAAAACAATTGTCCAAAAATAAGTCGGAAAATCTTAATAAACCCTTCGTTTTCCAAGCCGAAAAAGCTTGATCTATAATTGAGGGATGGAAAAAACAATTAGCTACAATAGGACTATTTAAAATGAATTGAGTCAACCCGAAAAATTTCCGAAATTGAAACCATATACGAAAGGTATATTTAACTATCGGGTTGTCAATTCGTTTCGGCAATTTAGAAAGAGCAAAAGGGAGAGATGTCCCTAAAATAGAACCCAGAGCATAACCTGATACCGATTTAGTTTCCTGACTCACCCAATGAGGGCCAAAAGGACCATCCCATTCTTTCAACCAACATAACAAATATCTAATATTAACTGCCCAATAATAAAATCTGAAATTAGGTAATGCCAATCCACCTTCCTTCTTTGTCTTCTGTAAGTATGTTTTACCTAACCTGGGATTTTTATTCTGCCATATATATGAGGAAATTTTTGAATCAACATTAGTAAAAAAGGATTTCGGAATAAAAATTGGTACCGCTTGTAAAATATATAAAAATTTAGGTAAAATAACCATCTTAATAGCATTAATCCTACCTATCAGAGATAAAGATAATGGTGACCACTTAGTAAACAATCCTTTAATCTGATCAATTAAGGGTAGAAAATTAAACCCAAATAATTCTTTATGGTTTTTTGTGATTTTAATCCCTAAGTAAGTAAAAGAATCATTAACTAATTTAAAAGGTAAAATATCATAGCTTGGGACCTGTCTATTCAAAGGAAACAATTCACTCTTATTAAGATTTAACTTATACCCAGAAAACTCACTAAATTGAGCCAACAATGATAAGACTGCTGGAATAGATTTCTCAGGGTTAGAGATGAATAATAATAAATCATCTGCGTACAAAGATACCTTATGAATATCTGTTCCACGATTAATACCCAAAATATCCTGTGATTCTCCGATGGTAATTGCCAAAGTTTCTAAAGTGATGTTAAATAGTAATGGACTAAGAGGACAACCTTGTCTAGTGCCCCGAAATAAACGAAAAAATGGAGATCTTTGATTATTAGTAAACACCGAGGCTACTGGAGTTTGATAAATCAGTTTAATCCAAGAAGTAAAGGTCGGACTGAAATTAAACTTCTCCAGCACATAAAATAAGTAAGGCCATTCAACTCTATCAAATGCTTTCTCTGCATCTAATGAAATAACACATTCTGAAGTGTTATGTGAAGGAGTATAAACAATATTCAGTAATCTCCTAATATTGAAAAAAGAATAGCGATTTTTAATAAAACCGGTTTGGTCTTCCGAAATAATTTGGGGTAATACCTTCTCCAACCTGGAAGCCAGTAACTTGGAAAAGATCTTAGAATCCATATTCAATAAAGATATTGGTCTATAAGATGCACAGTCAGTAGGGTCTTTGTCTTTCTTCAGTATTAAGGAAATGGAAGCTCTATAAAAAGATTGTGGCAAATTCCCCAATCTAATTGCTTCTTCAAAAACCTTGCATAGCCAAGGAGAGAGAGTAGCAGAAAAACATTTAAAAAATTCTACTGTATACCCATCTGGACCTGGTGCTTTCCCTGAATTCATTGAGGAAATAACCCCTTTAATTTCCGCATCCGTGAATGGAGTATCTAATACTGAAAGATCATCGGATGATAATTTTGGAAAATTCAATTTCCCAAGAAAATCACACATGGTATTATGATCCTGAGGGAATTCAGATTGATACAGGGAGGTATAAAAGTCTTGAAAAGACTTATTTATCTCATCATGGTTAACTGTCAAATCCCCATTCTGCTGACGAACCTTAGCGATTTGACGTTTAACCCAAACATTCTTCAGCTGACTAGCTAACAGTTTTCCCGATTTATCACTATGTATATAAAAATCAGATCTGGTTTTCATTAATTGATTTTCAATCGGAGATGTAAGTAATAAACTATGTTCCATTTGGAGTTCAACCCTCTGTTTGTAAAGCTCCCTACTAGGAGTAGTCGAATATTTCTTGTCAATCTCCTTAATTTTATCAACCAATAAAAGAGTTTCCTTCTTAATGCGTTTTCTCAGACCAACAGAGTAAGAAATAATCTGTCCACGTATATACGCTTTAAAGGTGTCCCAAAGTATTCCGCAAGAAATATCTTCTGTGGAATTAGTTGAAAAGAAGAAATCGATCTGCTCCTTCATAAATTTAATAAAGTCCGGCTCTTGCAATAAGGTAGAGTTAAATTGCCATTGTCTAGCACTTAATGCTGTATCCGTAAAATTAATAGAAAGTTTTAATGGAGCATGGTCAGAAATAGCTATAATATCATAATTACAACCAATTACCGATGGAATAAAACAAGAGTCAATAAAAAAATAATCAATTCTCGAATAGGAGTGATAAACATGTGAGAAAAAGGAAAACTCCTTATCATTAGGATGACGAAATCTCCAGATATCAAAAACTCCATTATCAGTCAAAAAGGAGTTAATACAAGTGGCCGACTTATTGGGTAAAGTCTGAATAGATGTAGATTTGTCCATCAAAGGATTTAGACAACAATTAAAGTCACCACCCATTATTAACTTATATTCATTTAAATTAGGTAAAGAAGTAAATAAGGACTTAAAAAAGTCAGGACAATCCACATTTGGAGCATAAACATTAACCATAGCAACCTTTTTATTACAAAGTAAACCCGTAATTAACAAAAATCTACCATTCGGATCCGAAAGGATATCATGTTGAACAAATGCAATAGAGGAGTCAATAAAAATTGAAACTCCCTTAACTTTGGCATTCGAATTCGAATGGTACTGTTGACCCCGCCAAGACCTAAAAAAGCGATATTTGTCCTCCTTCCTCACATGAGTTTCTTGTACAAAAATGAAATGAGCATTAAGTCTTTGGAATACTTTAAAAATCTTCTTTCGTTTAATCGGATGGTTTAAACCATTAGTATTCCAAGACACAAAGTTAATGGTTTGAGCCATGGTTCTAAAGTCATCCCTTTGGTATAGAAAGGGTTAACCATATTATAAACTCATGCACCCGGAAGAGGAACAAAAATAAAGAGCGGACCCGGAAGTGACGACATCGTAGACATATTTGTAGTTCAAGAACAGCCCGAGTGAAAAAACTAAAACAAATTGATAAAAGAAAAATAAAAAAGGAAAACAGACCAACCCCCACCCCCACATGAAAAAGAAAAAAAGCCAAAATATGGCTAAAAAAGGAAAAAATGAGACTAAATCTACCCCCATATCAGCGGCAGACCACTCCGTGTTTAAAGGATATATGAAAAAAAACCACCCCAACTTTAAGAATTATGATCGCAATACTAAAATCTGCGCTTCTTAATATGCTTAGTTGTAAAAAAAAGAGTATAATCACTAAAAGTTTACAAATCGGGTTATAACCCAAACAAATCAAGAAGTACTTAAACTATGATAAGCGATGCATTATAGGAAGAAGACGAAAAAAGAAACAATAACGCCATCTTAAACAAAACCAAGAATATTTTGCAAAAAACTACCATCTTGATAATAAAAAAAATTCCCTTCGAAAGGTTAAAAATATACCTTCAAGGGAACAAAAATAGTAGTCAAAAATATGGTATAGTGGTTAACGTGTATGAGACAGAGCGATTAATATAACGAAAGCACACTTTAACTTAAATATGAAGTGTAGGATAACCCTACACCAATAGCCAGAGACTAACCCTGGTTTAAGGAATCGAAAACCATCTTTCACGATCAGAATCACTCATTTATTAGGGAGTAGTGTCTATAGCAGTAGGGAAGTTCTCCTCCAAATACTTTTTCGCTTCAAAAGTCGAAAGGAAAACCAGACGAGGAGCGTTCGGCGGTGAGATCCTGAGCTTCGCCGGGTATAAGAGCGCAGGTTTTAGATTTTTCTCATAACATTCAGTCATCAGAGGTTTAAAAAGAAGCCTTTTCTTCATAATTTCAGAACTAAAATCTTCCACCAAATGGAAATAGTAATTTTGAAATCTAATCATCCCAGCCCTCCGAGCCTCACGAATGAGTTGTTCTTTGTCGTGTACATAGTGAAACCGGACAATTACCACCGGAGGTTTGGCTGAAGTACTCGATGAACGACTCCAAATTCTATGTGCTCGGTCAAGTACCGGGGGGTTCTCTGGAAAGACCGACGGAAACGCATCTTTTAAAAATTGAGCAAAATATTTCGAAGGACCGCCTTTTTCTATGCCATCTGGGAGACCAAGTATGCGTAGGTTCTGTCTTCTGGACCGATTCTCCAAATCGACACTCTTGGCTTTAAGTGTTTCCACCAGTTTAATGGTCGAAATTAAATCCTGTTGTAATTTTTCAATTGTCAAATCTCGTTTCCGAGCTTCTTCTTGCAAAGACGCGATAAGAAGTTGTTGCTGGTTAATTACTGAATCCGTCTTAACCATATAATCTTGAAAAGCCTTTATTTCTTGTTTAAAAACTTGATGTTGTTCCTCAAATTTTCTATCCAAAACCTCCATAAGCAGTTCATAAGTTAACTCAGTGCGTTGCGGTTGAGCTAGCTTCTTTCCATTACCGTTCGGGTTTCGCCCCGGTTCTCGTCCTTTGGATCTAAGAGCCATTTCTGTTTGCATATCTTCAAGAATTCACAATAAAATCTTAACGATAAGCCCGAGAAAGTAGCAAGAATCTTTTGGTGTAGGTAACAATAAGTTGAATAAGGGTGATCAAAGGTTAAAAAAAGTAAAGGTTATGGAGCGGATCTGAAACAGTACTCACTCCATGAGCGTCTCCCGCTGTTATCCAGTTTTGTTTGATTCTCAAGGCAACTCCAGCAGGTGACACTGGCCCAAAGATCGTGCACATGAAAATGACCGCAATGTTAACTCATATCATTTATAATTAATTAGACAATGACCTTAAAGAGATTACTTGGTTCAATTCCTAACATTGTTCTTTTTGGCAACAATACCAAGATGTCCTCATGTCAGAGACAAAATATATTCAACGTCTGACAGCCAGATAGTTGCCGTTTCTAACTTCACAATCTCAATAAGCCCCCAGTAAAATTACATCTCTTTGCCATTACATTTCTCCCAGGGAAAGCCACACTGCCCACATTTGACCCCATACCTTTTACTTCACCTGAGACTCTACCTTTTAGGAATATTAGACTCAATAAAATTGAGAGGGAAGGAAGATCTGGAAATTACAATCATTGCATGCAATTTTTTTTAGCTCAAAAAATTAATCTTATTTATTTATTGAAATACAGCACAGAATAGGCCCTTCCCCCTTCGAATCATGCTGCCCAGCAACCCCTGATTTAACCCTAGCCCAATCACGGGACAATTTACAATGGCCAATTTATCCACTAACTGGTATGTCTTAGACTGTGGGAGGAAACTGGAACAGATGGAGAAAATTCACAGATTCCACAGACTCCTTAAAGATGACATTAGAATTGAACTCTGAACTCTGACGTCGCAAGCTGTAACAGCATTGTGCTAACCACCATGCTACCATGGGAAATCAGAATAAAATAAAACACCAAAATGCAGCAAGGGTGATAAAGCTGCTTCCAAATTCAGTGACAGAACATGAAAGTTTTTGCTCTTAATATAAAGTACTAATTACCTGGTAAAATAATGCAATTTAAAATGGGATTTTACTGCTTTGCAAATTAAGTTTTGTGCTCCAGTATATGGTGTTTGAAGTGCAGTTACCAAAATCAATAGTTTAGTCAAGAAAAATAAAAGGTAATGATAGCTTCTATAAGGCAAATGCTAGCAGAGAGTAGGAGTAAACAGTCCCCATAACTGAAACTGCAGCCAGAATTGGCAATAATCAGCATACACAAGTCATGTTTGAGCTATAATCTACAACTATGTAGAGAGCAAGACAAAGCTAATCTTTTCTGAAGACCAAAATGTTGAAAACAAGAACAATAACAGGACTCAAGAATGAGCCTTGAAAGAACAGCAGTTAAGTAAGCAAGAGTGTTAAGGAGGCAGAGATATACAAAGTAGATACTTGAGCAATGTGAATAATAGGATAAGATGATAGGTGAAGGAGAAATGAACTGTTTTCTTGTATGCTGAATAGATTGTTGGTGGAGCCTAAAGTATTAACTTCTGATTTTCAGAATTAAGCAGAAAACAAAAAAGTAACAATCAAAAAAGAATGCAGAATCCAAAAACTAAGTGTAACAAAATTCATGATTAGGCAACATCTGTGGAACGACAAACATTTCAGATCGAAGTATAATTAACCAAGTATTTTCACCAGATAGAGAACACCAGTAATGTTGAAATTAGGAGAGCCAGATATTTTTGCTACAGGGCAACTACAGGAAAGATAGTTTCAGGACTTTTAGTGCAGAAGGTGACGTATGGAGATTCTGGGAGAATATGTAACAATTGTGTAAAGATACTCACGGCATAGCTTGAGGGGCTCGTCACTCCAGTCCTTGCAATCAGGATGCTGATTACACACTTTGATTTGATCTATGCACTCGCCACTTTGACATCTGAAGTCATTGGCTCCTGCGCATTCTTGAGAAAGAAAAGCAGGTCATAAAATTTCTAGTGACGTGCATTAAGTCCCACCTATTTGAATTCTATACTTGCCATTTTTGCAGTCCAGTTCATCCCTGCCATCAAGGCAGTCTTTAAATCCATTACACTGCTTGCTTTTTGAAATGCAATTGCCATTGCCACATTGCAAGGAACCTGGTCGGCACATCCGAGAAGCTAGAAAGACAACAGCCTGCATTCATGCTGGTTAACAGAAGGCAACCTTGCATCCAATTTTCCCCATTTCCAAGGCACAACAAACCTGCTCAATTTCTACTGAAAATGCACGGTTCCTTTTATATTGCCCCCGCCGTTTAATCTAGGTCAGATCGACATTTTCCTTATGAGACCAACTGCAACAAATTGTAAGTTACCACAGCTCTGATTATCTTTTATATCGAAAGTAATGAGAGGCTGATCTTTAGAACTAGATTTGATCACCGAGCATGTGCCATCATTTTAAGACAGACTAGTACTAAATTTGCTTAAAACAACTGCAGTACCAGCCCAATAATCTATAAAAGCAAAAGAAAAGACGAGTAATTCCTTCCTACATGCCCTATGGCCTCTTGTGCAGTTACATCACCTCTCAATCTTCCACTCCAGTGTACCCACCCATCCATCCTTTTTATTGTCCAGAGTGGAGGACTTCCAATATCTTCAGTAGATTTATTTAATCCTCATCATCATACCTCTGTGAAACTGCAGCCAGAAATCTGCTTTATACCTCCTTTGAACCATCAAGACATGCAAATGGATATGATTTTGGAAATGCATAAGACCTTAATTAAGGGCAGGATTCGTCCTTCAGATTTATTCCATCATTATGATCGTGTGGGCCTCACTGTCTACTATCCAATGCAATAACTTTTATCCTTTATGTCTCAAGGATCTACACACCTGTGTTTTGAGCTACAAAGAAACTCAAGTCAGTCTTAAGCGGGTGTCCTTTCAATTCTGCATCTCCCTAGTTCTACAGTCTTATGATGCATCACCCTCTACCCCCAACTACCCTATGAAGATCTCGCAATTCTGTTTTAATCAAGTCACCTCTCACATGATACTCCAGAGAATACAAGCCCTGCCCATACAACCTGTCAAGTTAACCTACCCATCCTAAGTACAAGCCCAGTAAATATTTTCCAAACTGCTTCCAACACATGACTATCTTCCAAAGGGATCAGAGCTCAATGTGTATTAGATTCCCTCAGGGAATAAACTGTTTATTACAACACTGAGGAAGCCAGTCCATCCATCAAGCCTACAATGGCTTCCGGTAGAAAAAATCCCATCAGGAACCGGGGTTGATCCCAAACTTGGACTACGTAGAGTTTGCACACTTCTGCCAGATGCTCAGATTTCTTCTGACAAACACATGCTAGAATATAAAAAGGGCAATTTATGGTCAGTTAGCATAGAGAACCAAAAATAAAAATGCCAGGCATTGAGGAATTACCAAGGGGTACAAGAAGGTGAAACTGCTCTGCTGGGAGTCAGTATGGGTTGTATCATCAAATGATGGGAATAATCTGCAGCTACAGTGATATTATATCTCTCAGCTTTGCATTCACTGAGAATGGAATTAGATTAATTCCTTTGTTTCATTCTTGCTTCTATTTCTGGATCGTTCTAACCAAATGCACTTATTTAGTGACAGCAAATAATGGTATTATAACACAATCTTAAAAAAAAGCTTTGATCCTTCACACCCTGGTCAATTGCATTCAGAACAACTACAAGTACTTACAGCAGCTGACTTCATCACTTTCATCTTTACAGTCTACATCACCATCACAGTACCATCTAATGTGGATGCATTCACCCGAGGCACAATGGAAGTCATTAGGAGAGCAGGTTTTAAGTGAAGGAATATGTCCACACTGTGCTGGGGATTCATCGGATTGGATTGATCAGCACAATCAACATCAAGATGGCGGCGCGACGACGCAGGGCGCAGCGGCCACTCCAGTAAGGAATATCCGTTATCTGTAAGTAGGGGCCGTGCACAATCCTGATTTGATTGAGACGGATGTGTGAAGCACGGAGGAACATCTGGCGAAACTTCTGACATGCCTGTGCTGCTGACGCTGCTACTGAGCGATCGGAGAGATCTCCAGAGAGGAAGGCCCCGAATCCTCGGCTTTGCCTGTTGCTTGGTGGCCGGAGCCGGGGTTGAAGCACTCGGCAGAGATGGTGCTCGGTGCTCGGTGTCGGAGGGCTGGTCGGAGGCACGAAGTTGTCGGAAGTTTTCGGACGGACTCACAGTTGCCACGTTGGAGGTTTCTTCCTTCTGCCATCTGCGTGAGATGATGGGCTATCTGGGACTTTGAGACTTTTTTTTACCGTGCCCATGGTCTGCTCTTATCAAATTATGGTATTGCTTTGCACTGTTGTAACTGTATGTTATAATTATGTGGTTTTTTTGGTCAGTTAGTCTTGGTCTGTCTTGTGTTTATGTGATATCATACTGGAGGAACATTGAATTTCCCCTTGGGGATGAATAAAGTATCTATCTATCATCTATCTATCTATCTACCCAACTGAAAGGAATGCATTCTGAACTGTTACAGTGAAACTCATGTGGACCACAGGAAAACGAAGGGCAGTTACTTTCGTCACTGCCATCACCACAGTCATCTTTGCCATTACACACAAATGCCATGGAAGTACACCTGCCAGTGGAGCAAGTGAACTCTTCTGCACTGCAAGACGGAGTGCCTGAAAAATATCGAACGTTTATTGTAAATGTTTCTACATAACTAAATTTCTTTACAGAAGTCTTCAAGAACCTTAAAATTTCAAAGGCCAATTTGAAAACATTTTAAACTGCTGATACCAGCTACAAGAATTCAGTTTGAGCTCCATATTAGTAAAGACTGAAGAGATAGCTGAGGATCAGAGACTGACTTTTTTGAGAATAAGAGGACAATTAGTGCATCACAAGGGATCTTGGGGTCCAAATCCATAGTAGTCACAGAGGTATATAGGGTGGTAAAGGCAGTGCTTTCATTGATCAGGGCACTGCCTACAAAAGTCAGGAAGTTATGTGCCACTGAACAAAATGTTAGAATGTATTTTGCAATATTGCCTTGCAGTTCTGGATGCCCAATTATAGTTAGGATGGAGGCTTTGAAAAAGGTACTGAAGTGTGTTATGCCCACAGCCCCCTCCTTTGTGAGAATCGCAAGAGCACTAGTGGGTTGGGTCAAAGGACCCAGGAAATGAGGGAGAGACGTGCAAATTGCCTCGTTCCCCGGCGATGTAAAGTCACGCGACATTGGCCATTGTCTCTTGGAGACACATTTGTGGATTGGGGACTATGCTACCTGCAAGCCCTCGGGCAAAGTGGGCTGGTTGAGAGAGAGATTGCATCACCCCCAACCTGATTGACATCCCCTCCCCTGCGAGTCAAGATAAAAGAGGGGCTGTAGAGACGGCCCCTCAGATGCACCAGAAGAAACGCTAGCGATCCCGTAATAGCGGGAAGCCATTTGAAGGAAGCCACGTGCGTTCGGTTCCCTTGCCTGGGAGCCGGTGGCGGGTACCACAGAAACGATTTTCTTGAACTAACAACGGGGAACCAGCCCCCCCGACTCAACGGATTGGCCTCATCAAAAGACCCGGGCAAGTTTCTTTTCTCACAAATCTCTCTCTCTCCAACAAGTGAAAACCCAGCAGTCCCCAAAGGCTGAAGCCTGCAGGAACTGAGTGACTTTTATATTTCCATCGGACAATATATTATCCCCTAGACAAACGATAGAGCTATTTCTTATTGATGATTGTTACTATACCCGCGCTTTTAGATTGAGTATTGACGTTGTATATTATCTGAATGTTTGTATTAATCTTATTTTTGTGCCCCTTTATAAATAAAGACTTTTAAAAATAGTACCATCAGACTTCAACGGACCTCTCTATCTTTGCTGGTAAGTGACCCAGTTACGGGGTACGTAACAAGTGGTTTACCAGGACATTGCCCAGATCAGGTGGGCATTAACTGTAATTAAGTTCACAAACTTGTGTTTTTTTTCCCTGGAGGCCACAGGGCGGCCTAATAGAAGTTCATAAAATTATGAGTGATGTACTGTAGATAGGTTAGATGAAATCCATGATAGAAATGTCAAATATTAAAGGATGCACAGTCAGAGAAGGGGAAAATTAAAAGGACACCTACAGACATATCTTTGCACAGGCTGCTAGGAGTAGTGGTGGATGATAGTGGTGTTTAAGAGATTTGGGTAGACAAATATGCAGGAAGTAGAGGAATAAGTATCTTGTGTGAGCAGCAGAGATTTAGTTTAATTTGGTATTGTGTTCGGCATGGACAGTGGGCCAAATGGCCCATTCCTGCACTGTACTGACCCAAGTTCTATGGCAAAGAAACAGTCCAGTGCTATCTTGGGGACAGGGGCCCAAAATTCATGCCCAATTTTCAAGATGATGGAGAAATCACGAGCTATGATAAACTTATAGGGAAATCATATGCTGACAAGAAGAATTAAAGCTGGTGCAATGCACAACTTATTATCAAAAATAAGAAAATTAGGATTCAAGTTACTTGACACGACTTCAGATGTTCTATTTATTTACCACAGTGCTCCTCATCATATCCGGTTTCACAGCCCTTTGCGCTGTCACACTTCCAGGATACTGGGATACACACAAGTGATCCAGGGCCACAGTGGATTTCATTAATAGCACAGGCACTCATGTCTAAAGAAAGCGCAACAAAACACAAACGTGGATTTATCAGGCAAGGATATTCTTAGACGTGCTGTCAGAGGAATTTTTAATTTGATCTCCTTAACCACTACTGCAACCTTCAAAATTTCATCACACCAATCTGTTTTCCTGAGCTTTTTGCTCCCAAGTACTAGTCAAGCAGACTTAAAATTCATACTGGAAATTTCAAACTAATTGAAGAACCTCACTAAATGTCTTTCTCTCATCATAGATACTATGTTGATTAAAGCTGGTCAGCAGTGTGAAAGTAGAAGTCATCAGCTGCTACCAAACATTCTTTTATTTCCCTTGAAAATCCGGTGACCAAGCAAATAACCCCAGGAGTCAGTCGAAGATGGCACCAAGCTGTGACATCTGTTGATTCACACCTCAGAATTAGTTGTGTTTTTAAAACCTTGGTTAATTCTTAATTTTTTGATTCATAAGAATGGTTTGAGGGACAGACAAGAGTTAGGGGTCAGGTTCATTTTCGGAAAAGGGATGTGGGGGAATTAGAGATCAGGACAAAGCCTAAGTCCCCACTCTGTGATTGAAGACACTGACATGGTCGGACTTGTGGTCAGATGGTGGACCAGCAAAAAGGCAGAGAGTTGAGAA
Source organism: Hemitrygon akajei (assembly GCF_048418815.1). Lineage (NCBI taxonomy): Eukaryota > Metazoa > Chordata > Chondrichthyes > Myliobatiformes > Dasyatidae > Hemitrygon > Hemitrygon akajei. The sequence goes on from NC_133125.1 coordinate 53,795,041, forward strand.
CCCATGCCCACTGTCAGCAGGTTCCAGAGTTGGAATTCTGTGTGGGCAGGAGCTCTGATGATCCCCTGGATTTATGAATCTGAGAGTTTGGAGTTCAAGGCCTGGTTTTTGGTGATCAGCATGTCCTAGGATCAATGTACAGTCGGCCCTCCTTATCCGCGAGGGATTGCTTCCAGGATCTCTGAGGGTACCAAAAAAACACGGATGCTCAAGTCCCTTATTTAAAATGGCATAGTATTTGCATATAACCGTCGCACATCCTCCCGTATACTTTAAGTCATCTCTAGATTACTTATAGAACCTAATACAATGTAAATAGTTGTTATACTGTAATGTTTAGGGAATAATGACAAGAAAAAAATGTATATGCTCCTCTTTCTCACAACACAAGCAACGAACGAACGAGATGCGAGGCGAACAATAATCAAACAATGAGTAAAGCTTGTAATACCTGTACAGTGTTTGTTACACTGTCTTGTTTAGGGAATAAGGACGCTTTGGAGAAGGCTCAATAATGCTAAAGTCAGGAACTGTGGAGGTTGAAGGCTGAGGATCTTCAAGACTTCAGAATTGTAGATGCTTTAGTTAGAAACATTGTTATAGGAAGCTGTCTCTTATTTTTCTTTGCATCATCAAACAAATCTTGCAAGGTAGCCTTTCTCTTCTATGAGTTTCTTAAGCTCCTCTGGGAACACTGCTGTGGCCTCGGCATTAGCCAGCTTTACATAGCCAGTCAGCCATTCCTTACTAGCCTTAAGTTCTTCTCTTTCGCTCTCATCAACCCCGTCACAGTAGTGCTCATAGAAAGTAGGAGCTTTTTCCATGTATAATTTGGCCATCAACAGGGATATGCTTCCGTGACATGTCCTCTAGCCACACAACTTGGCGAGAGATAGCACTTTACGCTCCCTCTTAGCCTTTGAGGAATTGCTTTGATCACGTAATTGCTTTTTAGGAGGCATTTTTTCCACAGGAACAAAGTAGCAAATGAACGAGACGCGAGACGAACAATGCTCAAACAACAAGTGCTGGAAGAACACTTCCGGATTTTCTCAATTCGCGGTTGGTTGAATTCGTGCATGTGGAACTCGTGGATAAGGAGGGCCGACTGTACTGGACTGAGGCCCAAGGACAAATTGGAGGCCCAGAATCCGAGGACTTTTGGCTGGAGGAAAGTCTGTGAATCTCTGCAAGTCTGTCGGGGATGATGAAGTCTGGTGTCTGCAGGCTTGTCCACCGAAGGCTTTTTAAAGGACTATGTATGTGTGCGGGTGGGAGATAGGGATGGGCTTGTTTTTGCTGTGTTGTTTATTGCTTCTTGTGTTCTGTGGTGCCCTGCTGAGCATTTGTGAACGTGCTACGTTGGCACTGGAATTTGCAGCAGCACTTGTGGGCTGTGGTTGTGGTCCGGTGCACTAGTTGTTAATGCAAATGGCACATTTCCGTATATTTCAATGTGCACTTGACAAATAAATTTGAATCTTGAGTCATGGAGTCCTAGAGCCCAGAAGCAGGCTCTTCAGCTCAAATGGCCTATGCCAATCAAGATTCGTGTCTAAGCTAGTCCCAATTGTCCCGTATCCCTCCAACCATATACCTTTTCAATATTGTTCATGTACCTGCCCCAACCACTTCCCACGGTAGCTCATTCTATATATTCTTATCCCTCAGGTTCCTATTAAATCTCTCCCATCTCCGCAAAGTGGAGTCAGAGTAGGGGCCCCAATAAACATTAGAAGATAAACCTTAAGGATCAACTGTTCAAGACAGCTTGGAAAGGGTTTAAAGCTTATCTAACTTCAAATGAATTACACAAAGGACTAATGAAATCCAGTTTCCTTGTAAAGAGTGTATTGATCCACTTAGTGTTCAATTGTGAACCTCTATTGAGATATCGAGGAGATACTAGCGGCAAAGTGCTGGAATTTCATCAGAACCGTCTTCACAATCGACATCACCATCACACTTCCATTTACCAGGTAAGCACTGGCCATTATGACATACAAAGTCTGATATTCTACAGGTGAGAGTTGAAGCTGATAAGATGAAACAGTCTATTAAAATAATGCTCTGGATAAAACATTATTGTGTTTAACTAACTTACAAGTAGGCAGGTAACTGCCCTAAGTACCTTTTCTGAACCAATTTTCATCTCTGTTCTTAGTTAGCTGCTATTAGTTAGCCTATTTGCTTCCTAAATTTTATGGAAAATTTAATGTTTATTTTCTATCCAGCAATTCATACCAGGGTAGCTCATATTTTGCCAAACACCCAAACAAAAACAGGCTTTAAAGCAGAAATCTGGTAAGACAAATGCTTACCTCAACTTGATAGACAAGGCTACACAAGATATTTACACTCTGGTCCATGCACTTCAAAGTGCTTGAAATGAATAAATAAATTTTAATATGTACTAATTAAGTATGATTTGTTGTATGAAATATGAATCTGAGTGGCTGAAGTTGAGAACAACAGAATTCACTTTAAACCAACTTCACATATTTTGCAGCACCGGAACCACCGTTTAGGACTCCCTGCAGAGTTTTCATTAGCATCTACAACTATTCAGAATAGATAGCACATCTTGCAATGAGAATTGGGCTATTGTTTTCTCCCCCCCCCCCCCCCCCCACAAATTGTATTCTCTTGCACCAATTATACTAAATAGACAAAGATCTCATCAATTAAACTGCCTTTTCCAGAGGCATTTGGCAAGTGTTCTCATCTGATTTCACTTCAAGATTTTGGAACCATTTTGCTCATATACATTAATAAAGTTCTTACATAAATTCTCTATTTTAAAAAAGAAGCTTTTCCAAATGCTGTGGTGTTTGCAGAGACCAGTATCAAGTAAATTAGGGATATCTACAAAGTGAAGATTCTGCTCCAAAGCGAACATCACACAGATTTCAGTCTTGGTCTCATGGTTGATTCCTAACAAGTGGAAATTCTGAAATAATAAAATAACTAGTGTTAAGTACACACTGGGTGGAAGTTTGCTCAAAGCATTCTCTCCCTGAAAAAGGATTAGAGCCTTCCCGGCGCATATGAGGAATAAACTCTTCTCTGGCTTCCAGCCAGTGCAACTATCAATTATAACCAATGTTTTGATGACAAACTCTGCTGCCTTCATTAGAGAGAAGAAGCTATTCATCATTCTCTCCCTGTCTACAATTTGACGTGGGACAGTGCCTGACAATTGAGCAGTGTTCACATTGGACTGAAGTTGAGCTCCGGACATGGTTTGCAATGACCAGCAGTCAATTAAACCTGCAAGTTGTGTCAGCTTCTCAGCCAGATATTTGTATTTGCTGAATCAAGTTTAATCATCCTTGATACTGAAATATAACCAACTATGAAAGCCACTGTTTATTGCACCTGAATCTCTTGTTTAAAAGAGCCTGGTTCATATTTCAACTCAATCTTACAGCAATTCTCTATGCATTTCCCTTGCTGTCCAAGTGGAAACCAAATTATAATACCCAATGACATGCATACTAATTGTAGTATTTACCACTGATACATTGTTTTCCATCTTCGAATAATTGCATACCATCTGAACAAACACAGGTGAATTTAGTCAAATTAATACTGCTCTGAGGAGCAGGGAGACACAGGTATTCACAGCCTCCATTAACATTGTCATTGCACCAGTTTCTGCCTGTTGAAAACAAAATTTCAATAGACTAATGTTATGAGAGCCTCTGATGTATATTGGAATTAAAATCAGTGCAATTGATAGAATTGAGAAAACAGGGCTTCCAATTAAACAAAATTGGAAGTTTACACACTTTACAAAGCCTAATTTACAAAATATAAATCAGCATTACCAAGATTCTATTTCAATTAGAAACCATATTAGTCCTTTGTCAATATAAGAAGACCCATTGATTATCTTTCAGCAATTTATGGCATGCAGAAAGGGAGGTTCAAGGGCAAAACATTCTAAATATTATAAATCTGAAGTGTAATACCATGCTATCGACAATTTAATGTCATATTTCAGTTTTATCAAGCAGCATGCAAGAATTGGGAGTATACCACAAACAGCTGACAACATTATTTAAATTCTGAGTTCAAATTTATTACCTGATGGCTGAATTAAATCGTGGTAAACAATAATATCATGAGGTTCATCAAGATTGGAGGCCAAAGGTACTACATCAGCTCCTGTGAACTTGTTGGCACTATAGATTTTTTCATTCTCGTTATCAATCCAAAAGACACGATCCTGAAAACAAATCCCATTTGGAATCAAACCACATTTGAGTGACCACCACTAAAGCAATAAAAATTACAGCAATACATACTCAGTCAATATCCCTTAGAATCAGAATTAAAACAGAATATTTTTATATGAAGTACTTGCAACTTTCTCATCCACAGTCAAACTCCAAGAATATCCAACAGCCCCTTACATATTTACTAGGTATATTTCAGTTGTCCAGTGATATTTTCAAACATTCCATACATCTCCAAGTAATGCACTTAATGGCCCATGACTTTGAAATACTACCACTTCCACTGTCACATTGAAAGATTGAAATCCAGCATTAGCATCATCACATCTTGGTTTTGGGTCTAAACATAGAAGAATGACAAAATTGCACACCAGCTTAACTTTGAATAAGAATTATTCTTGACTCTTCGTGAGACTCCAAACATCAATTTTATGTGTTTTACAGGCACTGGTCTCAGAGATAGCTAGATCATACTGGATTTAGTTTGGTGATGGACTTAACAATGAAGTCACTGCACCAACGCAGCTGCCAATCAAAAATCAGTATTGCCTCAGAATTGAGGCAAAAGCTTTTATGCATAGTTCTCCACTGCCAGCACTGAAATGGGCCAGAAACGTTAACTAATCCAGTTTACACAAATGATGAAGCCCAACATGAATATACTGGAGGCAGTGCCTGGGCCAGAACAGCGGACAGTTTCATATGGAACTGCCAGTTCTGTCCTATGTAATTATATTCTGCAGGAGTGCTCATATTCATAAGTCAATGATATGTAGATCAATAATGGTAACCAATTTAGTTACAGCCCAAGATCACAGAACACTCTGTAACAAAAGCACTGTCGCTATCTTACCTCAAACACAGATATAGCAAGAGGATGGCCAAGGAATTCTTCAGATTGCAATACATTTCTTCTATCCTGACCATTCAGATCCACGCTCGATAACATGTGCAATTTTGAATCAACCCAATAGAGGCGCCTTTTCACGAAGTCTAAGGAAGAATTAGGTGATGTATGAGGTTTTATTCACTTCACAGAATGAAAGTTCAGTTATCCACTTACCCAGTGCAACACCATTTGGCCACTGAATCTCTCTGGTAACCAACAGCTGGCGGGCAGCACCATTCATTCCTGCTTTCTCAATCTTTGCTGGCTCGCCCCAGTCTGACCAGAATATAAACCTTTCAATCCAAAGCAAGAACCAGCTTTTAATTAACAAAGTCTGCTTGGTTGCAGAGACTGTTCTTATGCTGTTACACAGCCACTACATTATAGTAAGAAAATAATCTAACACGCACTTCTAGTTGGTCAAGTTATCCATGCATGAAACATGCTCTCTTCTTCATTAAATTCATAAAGCAAGAGCCTATATGCAAACCAACGTGTTTTTATCCCCAAAAATATCTCAGACTGAAGCAATTCTACATCAGTCAGAAGCCTCCAAATTTGTTTTATTCAGAAAATATCATAAAAGTTTAGTTATCCACCTACCCAATGCTACTCCATTTGTCAACTGACTCTCTGGTAACCAACAACTGGCTACCAAATCTGCTTGCCCTCATTTAAAACGTGCAGTTCAGGATTCTGACAAAAGTTATTAGTACTGCTATCATTTTAACTACAAGTTATTTAACTACCCTGCATGTTTAATTTCCAACTGATCCTAAACACATTGTATTGGTATGTGGATAATCATTGAAAATTACCCAGACAGTGGATCAACAACTATGGATGCTGGTTCCTTCAGATCAGTTTGAAAAAGAATCTTCCTTTTTTTCCCATCAAAGTTAGCCACGGAGAGTGTTTTAGTGCCTGCATCTGTCCAATAAATGTTCTTGTAGATCCAGTCAATAGCAATTCCCACAGGGATTTTTACATCCTTAATAGCTCTGGCGACCGTCTTTTTACCATCGTGCTCATCCAATGATTTACTGCAAAAAGAAAAGTGGTTACAGTAATATACTTTAGAAGTATTCAAAATACATAAGCAGTTAAAACAAGCTAGCTGTTGCATTAATAGTCAAGTTGGAAGCAATAATTATGTTGTAGAAAGCAAGTATAAAATAGGCTGCTAGTTGAAAATAGAGGGGGAAAAGTTCTTCCATTGATAAATAAGGATTTATCCGAGGACAGATTTGTCCTATTTATGTTCATCCATCAGCATAATAGGACATTCATGAAGTAAACAGCTCGAAGTCTGAAAACTGTTAACTAGATTAATTAGATGCATGGCTGAGGAATAAACTGCACATAGAAAGGGCAGTTGCAAATTAAGTGATAGGCGTCAGTTTGCACAGGCACAATTCTTTTTTAGAGACACCATTGTAACTCGCTCTTCAGCCCAAAGAGCCCCATTGTCCAATTACACCCATCAGACCAACCAACCTACTAACCTGTACGTCTGTGGAATGTGAGAGGAAACCCATGTGGTCACATCAGTAACAAAGAGACTCCTTACAATCACAGAATTGAACCCAAACGCATGCGTTGTGACGACACACTATCCATTATGTTAGCCCTTGTAGAGGGGTGGAGAAGGAAAAAGACTGGGGAGATTGCAAACTATCTATGAAGAACACAGATCACTATACAGGTAGTCCCCGAGTTACGAACGTCCGACTTATGAACAACTCGTACCTACGAACCGAGAAAGGAGAACGCCGTCCTCCATTTTAAGTCAAATCGCAACACCGTCCACCATTTTAAGTCGTTGCTGTTGACACTGTGTTGAGTGTGTAAGTTTGTATTTGGCTTAAATTTTTCTTAGCAAGATTCACCCTGAACCCTGACTCCTCCCCCTTTCCGGTTGGCTGGTGGCGCAGTAAGATCAGCGCCAGGCTCGAGAATGGAGGTTTCCGAGTTCCATCCAGTGACAGATCACTTCCAAGCGCGCTCTCCATCCGTGCTGGGTTGATGTTGAGCTTGCAACTCGACCTCGTAAAAAAAAAAACACTGCCACCTCCAGTTTACATTCCCATGCGGAATATTGTGGAGGATGAAATACCCAAACCCAGCACAACCCCCACTTGTCCCATTTAACCTGTCTCAATGCGGTCAGTGGACTTTAGGACCTGGGGAATTCAGTGCGGTGGTCCTTAGGACCTGACGGAGCTCAGGAGCCGGTGAAGCTCGAGACCCCCCCCCCCCCCCCCCCCCCCCCGTTGACTAGGGCTCTTGTGATTCTCACAAAGGAGGGGGCCGAGGTCATAACACAGTCAATGATCAGAACAACTTTAAAGAATAAAGTGAGAATAATGGAGCATAGAACCATAGAACATTACATTACAGCACAGAAACAGGCCTTTTGGCCCTTCTTGGCTGTGCTGAACCATTTCTCTGCCTAGTCCCACTGACCTGCACCTGGACCATATCCCTCCAAACCCCTCTCATCTATATACCTGTCCAAGTTTTTCTTAAATGTCAATAGTGAGCCCGCATTTACCACTTCATCTGGCAGCTCATTCCACACTCCCACCACTCTGTGTGTGAAGAAGCCTCCCCTAATGTTCCCTTTAAACTTTTCCCCCTTCACCCTTAACCCATGTCCTCTTTTTTTTTCTCCTCTAGCGTCAGTGGAAAAAGCCTGCTTACATTCACTCTATCTATACCCATCATAATTTTATATACCTCTATCAAATCTCCCCTCATTCTTCGACACACCAGGAAATAAAGTCCTAGCCTATTCAGCCTTTCTCTGTAACTCAGTTTCTCAAGTCCCAGCAACATCCTTGTAAATCTTCACTGCACTCTTTCAACCTTATTACTATCCTTCCTGTAACTCAGTGACCAAAACTGCACATGGTACTCCAAATTCAGTCTCACCAATGCCTTATACAACCTAACCATAACATTCCAACTCTTATACTCAATACTTTGATTTATAAAGGTCAATGTACCAAAAGCTTTCTTTACTACCCTATCTACCTGTGACGCCACTTTTAGGGAATTTTGTATCTGTATTCCCAGATCCCTCTGTTCTTCTGCATTCCTCAGTGCCCTACCATTTACCTTGTATGTTCTACCTTGGTTTTTCCTTCCAAAGTGCAATAACTCACACTTGTCTGTACTAAACTCTACCTCCATTTTTCAGCCCATTTTTCGAGCTGGTCCAAATCCCTCTGCAGGCTTTGAGAACCTTCCTCACTGTCCACTACACCTCCAATCTTTGTAACATCAGCAAATTTGAAGATCCAGTTTACCACATTATCATCCAGATCATTGATATAAATGACAAATAACAATGGACCCAGCACTGATCCCTGTGGCACACCACTAGTCACAGGCCTCCACTCAGAGAAGCAATCCTCCACTACCACTCTCTGACTTCTCCCATTGAGCCAATGTCTAATCCAATTTACTACCTCACCATGTATACCTAGCGACTGAATCTTCCTAACTAATCTCCCATGCGGGACCTTGTCTAAGGCCTTACTGAAGTCCATGTAGACAACATCCACTGCCTTCCCTTCATCCACTTTCCTGGTAACCTCCTCGAAAAACTCTAACAGATTTGTTAAACATGACCTACCAAACACAAAGCCATGTTGACTCTCCCTAATAAGTCCCTGTCTATCTAAATACTTGTAGATCCTATCTCTTAGTACTCCTTCCAATAATTTACCTACTACCGACATCAAACTTACCGGCCTATAATTTCCCGGATTACTTTTAGAGCCTTTTTTAAACAACAGATCAACATGAGTTATCCTCCAATCCTCCAGTACCTCACCCATAGATACTGACATTTTAAATATATCTGCCAGAGCCCCTGCAATTTCAACACTAGTCTCCTTCAAGGTCCGAGGGAATACCCTGTCAGTTCCTGGGGATTTATCTACTCTGATTTTCCTCAAGATAGCAAGCACCTCCTCCTCTTCAATCTTTATAGGTTCCATGACCTCACTACTTGCTTGCCTTATTTCCATTGACTCCATGCCAGTTTCCTTAGTAAATACAGATGCAAAAAAACCATTTAAGATCTCCCCCATTTATTTTGGTTCCATACGTAGACGACCACTCTGATCTTCAAGAGGGCCAATTTTATCCCTTAGTGTCCTTTTGCTCTTAGTATACCTGTAGAACCTCTTTGGATTATCCTTCACCTTGACTGCCAAAGCTACCTCATGTCTTCTTTTAGCCCTCCTGATTTCTTTCTTAAGTTTTTTTTTTGCACTTTTTATACATCTCAAGTACCTTATTTGCTCCCTGTTTCCTATACATGTCATACATTTCTCTCTTCTTCTTTATCAGAGTTCCAATATCCCTAGAGAACTAAGGTTCCTTATTCTTATTCACTTTGCCTTTAATCCTGACAGGAACATACAAACTCTGCACTCTCAAAATTTCTCCTTTGAAGGCCTCCCACTTACCAATGACATCTTTGCCAGAGAACAACCTGTCCCAAACCACACTTTTTAAATCCTTTCTCATTTCTTCAAATTTGGCCTTTTTCCAGTTTAGAACCTCAACCCAAGGACCAGATTTATCTTTATCCATGATCAAGTTGAAACTAATGGTGTTATGATCACTGGAATCAAAGTGTTCCCCTACACACACTTCCGTCACCTGACCTAACTAGTTTCCTAATAGGAGATCTAATATTGCATCCTCCCTAGTCGGTACCTCTATATATTGATTTAGAAAACTTTCCTGGACACATTTTACAAACTCTAACCTATCTAGACCTTTAACATTATGGGAGTCCCAATCAATATGTGGAAAATTAAAATCCCCTACTATCACAACTTTGTTTCCTGCAGTTGTCTGCTATCTCTCTGCAGATTTGCTCCTCCAATTCTCGCTGACTATTGGGTGGTCCATAATACAACCCCACTAATGTGGTCATACCTTTCCAGTTTCTCAGCTCCACCTATATGGCCTCAGTAGACAAGCCCTCTAATCTGTCCTGCCTGAGCACTGCTGTAACATTTTCCGACTAGCAATGCCAACCCTCCCACCCTTCATCCCTCTGCCTCTATCACGTCTGAAACATCAGAACCCTGGAACATTAAGCTGCCAGTCCTGCCCCTCCTGTAGCCAAGTTTCACTAATGGCTACAATGTCATAATTCCACGTGTCAATCCACACCCTCAGCTCGTCAGCCTTCCCCACAATACTCCTCGCACTAAAATAGACACACCTCAGGAGATTATTACCAACACACACAACCCTTCTATTTGTGACTTTGCATGAACCGTTAAGATAATTTATTTTCACCCCTGCTCAACTATCTACTCTGGCACTCTGGTTCCCATCCCCCTGCAAATCTAGTTTAACCCCCCCCCCCCCCCCACCACCAATAGCACTAACAAACCTCCCTGCAAGGAACACAAAAATACAACTGCAGATGCTGTGGATCAAAAGAATCCCCTATCTCTATTACTGGGCTTCGGCCTCTCTTCCCCCCCCATTCCTGATGAAGGGTCTCAGCCCGAAACGTTGGCTGCTCTTTGCTCACGGATGCTGCCTGACCTGCTGAGTTCTTCCAGCATTGTGTACGTACCTGCAAGGATATTGGTCCCCTGTAAATCAGGTGTAACCGGTCTCTCTTGTACAGGTCCCACCTGCCCCAGAAGAGGTCCCAATGATCCTGAAATCTGAAATCCTGCCCCCTACATCAGTTCCTCAGCCATGTGTTCATCCTCCAGAGCGTCCTATTCTTACCCTCACTGGAACGTGGCACAGGGAGCAATCCTGGGATTACCACCCTTGAGGTCCTGCTTTTTAACTTCCTACCAAGCTCTCTATACTCAGTCTTCAGGACCTCCTCACTCTTCCTTCCTACGTCATTGGTACCGATGTGTACCATGACATCTGGCTGCTCACCCTCCCATTTCAGAATGCTGTGCACGTGATCAGAGACATCCCTGACCCTGGGAGGCAACAAATCATCCGGGAGTCTCTGTCGTGACCACAGAACCTCCTGTCTGTACCTCTAACTATTAAGTCCCCTATCACTAGCACTCTCCTCTTCTTCATGAGCATGTGAAAGGCCCTGCCCCGATGAAAGCTACAATTATTACTAAGCAACACAGTGGTTTAATTATTGAAATAGATATGTTTCTTAAGTGTTTTATACGCATAGAAAGGTAAAATATATACTATATACTAAGACAAACGTTTGACTAAGTGATGCTAAACAATACCGGATGTACTTGTTCCGACTTGCGTACAAATCTGACTTAAAGACAGACTCAGGATCGGAACTTGATCGTAACCCAGGGACTGCCTGTATACATTTAGGGGACAAAACCAGGTTACAATTTTCCAAAACGTGTTTATTGAGAATTGGAATATTGGGTACAGTTTTGGTACCCTGTCATAGGAAAGATGTCATTAAGCTGGAAAGAGTGCACTGGTTTATGAGAATATTCCTGGCATTCAATGGGCTGAATTATAGGAAAAGTTTGGGCAGGTTGGGGCTTTACTACATTGAGCATAACAGAATGACGTTCAGTCTTGTAGATGTATACAAAATTATGAGGGGCACAGATAAGGAGAATGACCCCTACAGAGAAAGGGAATTGAAACTAGAGGGCACATGTACAAGGTGAGGGAGAAGACATAAGAAGTTCAAAGGACATTTATCATCAAAGTACATATATGTCACCATATACAACCCTGAGATTCATTTTTTTGCAGGCATACTCAGTAAATCCAAGAACTACAACAGAATCAATGACTGCACCCAACAAGGTAAACGAACAACGAAAGTGGAATAGACAATAAACTGTACAAAGACAGTAGAAAAAAATAATTAGTAAATGATAAATAGTCCTTGAAAGTGAGTCCATAGGTTGTGGGAACAGCTTAGTGATGAGGCAAGTGATCCCCACTTGTCCAAGAGCCTGATGATTGAGGGGTAACAATTGTTCCTGAACAGGTGGTGAGAGTCCTGAAGCTCCTGTATCTTCTTCCAGATGCCAGCAGTGAGTGGAGAGCATGGCCTGGGTGGAGGGGGTCCCTGATAACGGATGCTGCTTTCCTGCAACAGCACTCCATGTAGGCATGCTCAATGGAGTGGACGACTTTACTGCTGATGGACTAGGCCATATCTACTACTTTTTTTTAAAAGGATTTTCCATTTAAAGGCATTGGTGTTTCTATACCAGGCTGTGATCAACCAGTCAACATACTCTCCACCACACATCTGTAAATGTTGGTCAAAGTATTAGCTGTCATGCTGAATCTCCGCAAACTTCCAAAGAAGAGGTGCTGCTGTGCTTTCTTCATAATTGTACTTATGTGCCGGGCCCAGGACAGATCCACTGAAATGATAACACCGAGGAATTTAAAGTTGAAATCCCTTCCACCTCTGATCCTCTGATGAGGACTGGCTCATGGACCTCTGGTTTCCTCCTCCTGAAGTCAATAATCATCTCTCCTTTGTCTTGCTGACACTAAGTGAGACGTTGTTGTGGCACCACTCAGCCAGATTTTCAATCTCCCTCCCACACGTTGATTCTCACCACCTTTGATTTGGAAAACGATAGGGATGGCATCAGAAAACTTAAATATGACATTGGACCTCCGCTTAGCCACACAGTCATAAGTATAAAGTGTTACGCCCGTGGCCCCCTCCTTTTTGAGAATGGCAGGATCGCTATTGATTCGAGTCAGGAGACCCAGGAAATGAGAGAAAGACATGCAGAACCCACAAAGAGTTTGGAATGTGTCCTGGCCTCCGAAAGGCGGAACCATTGATAACAGCTATTGTCTCTTGGAGACAGACTTGTGTATTGCATCCTGCACGATGCATCGAAGCCCCCAGGCAATGAACCGAGGGGGGGGGGGGGTTTGGTGGAGGGATTGCATCATCCCACCCTGATTGACATCTGAGACCCTGTGAGTCAGGATAAAAGAGGATCTGAGGAACAGCCCCTTCAGACGCACCCGAAGAAATGCTAGAACTCCTGTAACAGCGTACCAGCGAAAGCCAGTGGAACCAGCCCACGTGCGTCCTTTTCCATTTGCCTCGGAATTGGTGGATCTTGCCACGGAAGCACAGCTTTAGCTAACCTCGAAGGGGAAATCAGTCCCCCAACGACTCTCAAAGGATTGACATAATAAAAGGAATGGGCAAGTTAAACCTCCGTCTTTCTCTCCAACCAAAAAGCTGCAGCTTGAATGAACTACAGTGACTTTTATATTTCCATCGGACAATACATTATCCCCTAGACAACGATAGAGCTATTTCTTATTGATTATTATTATACCCGCGCTTTTAGATTTAGTATTGATGAAGTATATTATCTGTATGTTTGCATTGATATTATTTTGTGTATGTTTATCAATAAATACTGTAAAAAAATAGTACCATCAGACTTCAACGGACCTCTCTATCTTTGCTGGTAAGTGACCCAGTTACGGGGTACGTAACAAAAGTAACAAGAGCAAGGGGATAAGCTGACGGAGATTGTGAAGAAGATGTTGTTGCCAATCCAGATTGACTGGAGTCTGCGAGTGAGGAAATTGAGGATCCAATTGCACAAAGGAGTATTGAGGCCAGAGTTTTGAAGCTTATTGATTAGTTTTGAGGGGATGATCATATTGAACGCTGAGCTATAGTCGATATAGAGCATCCTGAAGTATGCATCTTTACTGCTCATATGTTCTAATGAAGAGCCAATGGAATGGCATCTGCTGTGGTCCTGTTGTAGGAAACAGGTAGGAAAACTGAAACGGATCTAAGTTGCTTCTCAGGCAGGAGTTGATGTGTTTCATCACCAACCTCTCAAAACACTTCATCACTGTGGATGTAAGGACTACTGGACGATACTCATTAAGGCAGGTTACAATGTTCTTCTGAGGCACCAGTTTGATTGAGGCTATTGGAGTATAAAAGTATAAATCCTAAGACTACTATTTGCTATGCATGTACCCAATTTAGTAGGAGAATGAAATCCTAAAAATGTAGAAGACAATGGTGTGTTAATGAGAGGTAGCTAAGAGATGTAGATTAGAACATGATTAAGTCAATTGGTAGAAACAATGGTGGCAAGATGTACATGTGGTACATGTGATACGCAACTATAGACCGATTACATATGCTAATGCAACTGGACCAGGAGATTGCTATAAAAAATGCTGTGTCCGAGGATCGGTGGGCAATCAGCGACTAGCTCAATGACTGTCTCAGCTTTGATTTGCAAATTAAAGTTTAACCCTTCTTGAAGAATCTTCTGCATCTCTTGGTCATTTGTGGGGCACGGCAAACCACGACAAGGCCTGCTTGAAGCAGGTGGGTACCCAAGACTGCCAAAGTGAGAAATGAAAGATATTGGTGAACACTCCAGTCAGTTGATCAGTACAGGTCTTTAGTACACAGCCAGGTACCCCATCTGGGCTGGATGCTTTCTCTCTCCAGAAGGATGCTCTCACATCAGCCTCAGAGACTGAAATCACAGTGTCATCAGGGCTGGGGGAGTTACTGAAGGTGCCTCCATGTTTTGATGGTCAAAACAAACATAGGAAAGGCTTAGATGGGCATTCTGATGATCATGGACAGGTTGAGCTAGAGTACAGCACAGAAACAGGCCCAATAACTGCCTACAGTTATACTTCATGATTCAAACTACAAATGTGATAGAACTGGACTCCTGCTTATCACAGGTGTTACTTACTATTTTCTCTTCCAGAAATTTTTACCTGAATATTGCTTGATATACCAAATCAGCCCAGAAGATTTTCCGAGTTCCAATGTCAACATCAAGTGCTACAGTGTTTCTTAACTGGTCAACAACTTGAGTGTATTCCAAATGCTTCAGTCCAATTTTCCTGATGTCATGGCCGTTGACAAAAATTAAAGTAGGTTCATCCCCTGTTTTAGAAAGAAACAAAAGCTACTCTCTCAGGGCTCCACAAGTTTAGATAACAGATAAAATACAGGAAGTTGCTGGTTTCTACTTTCTGAAGAGACCAATGTTACTAATAGAATCCCTTGTTCTTCCATACCCTACTCATCTTTGAGCGAGGATACAAAAGTGGGAAATTCATTTTATGAAAGGCAACACATGGCAGAAAAAGGAAGTCACTAAAATCTTTTACATAAATATATCCTTTTATGTCTGTCCAAACGGTGCATTAGATCCGGGATATTTTGTTTGTCTGCTATAAGATACAAATTCCAAGTTTTGTTCATTGGGTATACTACTTTACAAAGGATTCGGGCACCCAAGGAGACAAGATATTAACTAGACAGCTTATCTATAATAACGTTTCTAATGATGCAGAACCTGCTACCAAATCTACTAACCCATGTTAAGTGACGAGACATAATGGGATTTCATTGCCATCAGATTGTTCCTTCAGTTCAAAGGGTTCGGACTATACCCACTTAAGCTCTGATCGGACTGGAGTTGAAAATAATTCTAGCATTACTTCCTTAGACTAGAAGTGGAGAGGCCAATTTGTAGTAAGATGGCTTCAAAACTAAAAGGCTATCTAATTAATGAAGAATGAAATGAAACATTATTTTATCTAGGGAAAGTCAAGGCACCACATCGATGCTATGTGGAAAGTTAGTGGATAATTTGGCATGAAGAAAATAAAAACAGCAGTTCACTGTCCCACTTGGCTGGAGATGTTCTGCAAAATAAGTTCAAAATAGTCATTTAAGTGACACTTAACACGGTACGTACCTTGAGCCTTGCAACTCCCACTGAGTGGATCCAGATTATATCCTTTGTGACACTCACATTTAAAGCTCCCCTTTAAGTTGACACAGATTTGACTGCAGATCTCCAGATTCTGACATTCATCAACATCTGCAGGACAGAGAAAAACAAATACTTCATACTTATGTTCATGCTAATTTCCAAGGAGACAGTCAACTTGACTTGCCTGCACAAGAGTTTCTGCCAAGCAGTTCAAAGCCAGGAGGACAGTCACATTGATAACCAATGGGAAGATCTCTGCAGATGTGAGAACAGCCACCATTGCTCATCAAGCATTCATTCAAATCTGTAAAGAAAAAGAGTTTAATAGATTTATACTATAAAAATTAATTAGCAAACTTGAAGCAGAGAATCACACTGTGGAGACAAGGCTGATCTGGGATCATTTCCAACAGGCAGAACCATACTGGAACTAAGAGTCAGCCAAGAATCTTCTTTGCCCAGAGGTACTGAATTTTTGAAGTTCTCTACCATTGCAGTTCTGAGATATGTAAAATTGATTTTATGGATAGTGCAAATATAGGGTTAGTCCTGGACAAAATGGTCAAGAAACCAAGATCAGCAATTATCCTAATAAACACTGTAGGCACAAGGGGAAATATTTCATCCTCCTCCCATTTCTTGTATTCCTAAAATTAGAGTAGCCATTAGCCATCTGCATTTCATTAGGGAAAACACACTTTAAATAAATTTAATATTGTGATTATTCAAATAGGATCTTGACATTCATGTTGAATTTATTGTTGACTGCAGGTACAACACTGCCTTTGTAAGCTGTTTACAGTGAGAATTTATAATAAAATTGGGAAAAGACAAGATTTTAAACAGAATAACTGAGGAATAGTTCAAAAATAAATGTAACAAATCCAATTTGTTAGTAAAGCAAGCAAACTGACACACACACAATTTCACATTTAAATGAGGAATAGAGTTTCTGACTTAGGAAATGTCATGGAGACTCCATTTTGCAGCAAATGGAGTGAGATGTGTTTTATCGCGGCTCTGCTTTTTTATATATTCTACATTCCACTGACAGACTCGTTTTAAGTCTGAAGATTTATTACTTTTGTTGAAGGATTTATGATTTAATTACGATGGCCGGAAGTTGATCTGGCATTGAATTGAGAAGCTGCAAGACCTTTCCTGAAACAGAACAAACTGAACAAATAAAGAAATCGGAGGAATCCTGTTACTCTAGCAGAAATATTCTCCTCAATAAAAGATATGAAGTTTGAATTTGGATCGCTTAACACCAAGATCGATAAGCTGACGGATACTAATGGGAAGCTCGAAAAATCCATTTTTAATGTTCAAGAATCTCTGCAAAATTTGGACTTTCAATTTCAGACGCTCAAGCAGACTACTCATCGAATTGAGAGGGAACAGGAACAATTCAGGCAAACTATTAATGAACAAGAACTGAAGATGTCATCTATGGAAAAGAAAATTAATGAAGTTACCTTGGAATTATCAAGAACAAAGAAAAAAATGATTGATTTAGACAGCAGAGCAAGTTGGAGTAATTTACGTATATTAGGTTTGCCTGAAAATACTGAAACTGGTGACCTGTTAAAGTCCTTCTCAGATATGCTGTATTCACTTTTTAGTGAGGTACTTGAAGCAAGCCCTGTACTCGACAGGGTCCACAGAATTCCAGGATTTTGGCGTTCACCTGAATTACATACCCGGCCAATTGTACTTTGTTTGCGTTATTATACAACCAAAGAAGCTCTACTCTGGGAGGCTAGAAAAAGAGGGAAAATAATCTACAAGTCAACTGAAATTCATATAGTCGAAGATTTTGCTCCTGAGATTTTTGCCAAAAGGAGGAAATATTGGGAAGTGATGATAGAAATGTATTAAAAAAATGCCGTCAATCGCTTCGCTATCCTGCGCGGCTGGTAATTGTACCTCCTTATTCTCAGCCACAGAGGATTTTCTCCCCTGACGAAGGGTGGGAGTTTATTAAGAACTTCAAAGTTAAGCCGACTGTAACCTGAATAGGTAATTTTGACTTATGAGATGTTCACAGATGCTTTGAGGAAAGTCTATTCCATGCTTTATGGATGTCCATATGGGTTTTGGCTGATTTAATTCTTCTCTTTATGTGTTAATAATTACTATATATTCATAGTTGCTTTGAAGGAAACCCGTTTCATATTATGGATGTCCGCACAGAACCTGGTCTGAATTATTTTTTCTCTATCTTTTCGCTTGTCTTAACATTAATATAGTTTTAGGTTTGAGATATATATATATATTTACTTACTTTTTTGTACGACTTGTAAGTTTTTTTAAAAAGCAAGAACTTCAGTTGCAATATTATTTGCTTGGATTTATTCTTTTTTGAATATGTGGTTAATATACTTCAGATGAAGTTAAGATGGCCGTTGCCAGTTACGTTTTTATTATTGTTAGACATAACACTACAGTATTTGAAATTTGTTTATCTCATTTATTATGGCTAGAATCAGTGGGATAAATATTACATTTTTTTAATATAGCTGCAAAATAGAGGATGGGGTCGGGGCCATTAGGTTTAGCATGCAACTTTCTGATTGGTTGCTTCTTTCTTTTGGGCTTTGGGGGAGGGGAGAGCTATTAGAATAGGGTTTTTTTCGACTGGGCGGTTCTAATGAGGTTACATTTTCTCTCAATTATGTCGTCACTTCTGGTCAAATCAGTGCTGTTTTTTTCTTTTGGATTAGTGTGCGCTTGCGCAATAGCTTTTTTTATAAAACTTTAAATTAAATCTTAAACATGGATCCTAATAAAATTAATATAATCTCTTGGAACCTGAATGGCATGAATCATCCTATTAAGCATAAAAAGATTTTTTAAAAATTATAAACACTTAATGCGGATATTATTTTTGCGCAAGAAACTCATGTACGGAGACAGGATGAAGATCGCTTTTTCAAATTCTGGAAGGATTATAACTATAAGGATGTATCCAGAGATACCGGCCACGTGACAGATGCACTGCCACCTGGCTAGTCGGAGGACACACCACATGCCAATCAACATTTGGTCCCTCCCAGCTAATCAATGCACACCTAAATTATTGGTCACCTTAATTGGATTATCTCACCCAGCCCCATGCTATAAAAGGTGAGACTTGTGTCTGGCTCGGCCTCTCTTACAGACCACCTCATTGAAGGTAAGTGCATTGATTTATGTTTGAAAAGGTCTATCGTTTGTCCTGGTAAGGGAGCCACAGCTATCCAAGGTCAAGGGGGATAGCTGTCGTAGTGCTTTTCCCTTGTTCTTTGTTTGTGTAACCTTACCCTGTCCCCACACCACTTCCTGTGTATTGTAGTTGCTTGTGTTGACCCGACTTCCCCTTGTAAATAAATTCCTTATTATTAAAACTGTGTGTGTCCAGGCCTCTACTGTTGAGACTCAAAGAACCAGTTATTTTCCATCACAACGAAGATAATAATAATAATAATTATTATTATTATTATTATTATTATTATATATTATTTATATCACCTTATCGACAAATAAAGTTAGAGGGGTATCTATTTTTGTTAACTCTAAAATCCCTTTTGTACATATTAATACTACTACTGATACAATTGGAAGATATTTAATTGTCACTGGTTTATTACGTGGTCAAAAGGTAGCTTTGGTTCGTGTATACGCACCTAATTCAGACAGTCCTGAATTTTCTAAGAAGTTCTTTTCTGAGATACCGAATCTGAATGAATACAAGGTGATTATGGGCGGTGATTTTAACTGTTGTCTAAACCCGGCGATTGACAGGTCATCAACCAATCTGTCGCTTCCTAATAAAGTGGCGGCCTGTATTAATTCTCCTCTACTAGAATATGGCCTGGTCGATATCTGGAGATATAAACACCCTAATGACAAAGATTTTTCTTTTTTCTCACACATTCATCATAAATACTCAAGAATTTATTACTTTTTTCTTTTAGATACACAGTTGCTACACTCCGTTGTTGAGTGTGCGTATGACATCATTGCGCTGTTGGATTATGCGCCTGTGAAATTAACCCTGAAGCTCTCTGACAGTCTTTTGAAAATGTCACAGTGGAGATTGAATCCCGTATTGTTACAGGATCCAACCTTTGTTAGTTTTATCAAGGAGCAAATTTCTATATTTTTCAAACTTAATACAACTGAATGAATGTCAAATTTGGTTATATGGGATACGATGAAATCCTTTATCAGGTGACAGATAATTTCATATTCAGCAGCTTTAAGAAGGAAAACCAAAGCAGAACTTTTAGTGATTACTAATAAAATTAGAGAGATAAAGCGTATTCAGTAAGACCTACTGAAGATCTATATAAGGGTTGAACTTCAAACACAATATGATTTGCTTTTGACCTTTCCCATCGAGCAGCAAATTTTTAAATCCAGAAGTCTATTTTATATACATGGTGACAAATCAGGTAAACTGTTGGATGGTCAGTTAAAGGCAAACATGTTCAGAAGGCAGATTTTGAAAATACACAGACCAGATAGAACTGAAACAATAGACCCTTATGAAATTAATAACATATTTATGGATTTCTATTCCAATCTTTATCAATCTGAATTCCCTGACAATACTATTATTATGAACAGATTTTTGCAAAAATTAAATATACCTAAAATTTTGATCCAAGATATTGATACACTAGATGCACCTATTAAACAAGAGGAAATAACTAAGGCTATATCCTCTATGCAACTAGGGAAAGCTCCGGGACCAGATGGATAGAGTGTGGAATTTTATAAGACTTTCAATGAAATGCTTACACCACATCTTTGTCAAACTTTCACTGATTCTATATCTTCTGGGAATCTTCTGAAAACTTTTAATGAGGCGTTAATTTCATTGATTCCTAAAAAAGGAAAAGATCTATCTGAATGTGCATCCTATTGACCTATCTCCTTATTGAATGTGGATTTTAAAATTCTCTGTAAGATTTTAGCCAATAGACTTGAGAATGTTTTGCCTACTGTTATCTCAAATGATCAAACTGGATTTATTAAAAATAGGTATTCACATTTTAATATTCGAAGATTGTTAAATATTATTTATTCCCCCTCAGTTAAAGAATCTGAATGTATTCTGTCTCTGGATGCAGAGAAAGCTTTTGACAGGGTGGAATGGCCTTATTTGTTCCAGGTTTTGAGGAGGTTTAATTTTGGTCCGGGATGTATTTCCTGGATCAAACTGATTTATCAAGCTCCGATGGCTGCAGTTATAACCAATAATCAAGAATTTCCTTATTTTAGACTATATAGAGGAACCCATCAGGGTTGTCCTCTCAGTCCTTTATTACTTAATTTGGCTTTAGAACCACTTGATATTGCTCTTAGGGACTCTAATTCTGTTCAGGGTATTAAGAGAGGGGATAAACTACATAAGGTTTTGTTATATGCGGATGATTTATTAGTTTACATTTCAGACCCTAGGAAATCTATTCCCTCTATGCTAGCCATATTTACTGAATTTAGTATTTTCTCTGGATATAAATTAAATTTTCACAAAAGTAAATTATTTCCCATTATTAATTACTCTGATTGTTATGATCAAATACCTTTTAATATTGCTAAAAATTATTTTACCTATCTTGGTATTAAAATTACTAAAAATTTTAAAGACTTATACAAGTTTAATTTCCTTCTTCTAATTGAATATACACAACAAAAGTTTTCCAGATTATTGCCTATGATGATGTCATTAATTGGTCGAATATATGCTATAAATTTAATGGTAATTTTACAAAAATTTTTTATATATGTTTCAAGCAGTTCCATCCTTTGTCCCAAAAACGTTCTTTGACAGAATAGATTCTATGATCCTGTCATACATTTGGAATAATAAAAGTTCTAGCGTGCCAAAATCTTTATTGCAAAAATTAAAAAAAGATGGTGTTACCAAATTTTAGATTTTGTTATTGGGCAATTAATATTCATTACATCACCTTTTGGATTTACGATATAGATAATCAGGACTGTCCTTCATGGTTAGAATTGGAGGAGAACTCGGTAAGGGGGTTTTCTTTGGCTTCTTTACTGGGGGCTCCTCTTCCTTTTTTGTTCTCTGGGATAGGTAGACAAGGTCTTAGTCCTATTGTTAAACATACATTAAAAATTTGGTTTCAGTTTCGCAGATTTTTTGACTTAAATAACTTTCTTCTCTCTAGTTACATCCATTTTAACTTTTTTTTAAACCATTAATTCTGGATAAGGCTTTTTTAACATGGAAAACTAAGGGAATAAAAACTTTCTTAGATTTATTTTTAGAGGATTGTTTAATGTCCTTTTCGCAGTTAGTAGATAAATATGATATATCTAATGCACTATTTTTAGATACTTACAAGTTAGGAATTTTTTTACATGATTTCTTACCGAATTATCCATTTGTTCATTTACCAAATATGATAGATGCTATTTTTCAGCTCAAACCATTTCAAAAAGGATTGATAGCTATTATAAATAAACGCTTAATGAACTCACGTATGATACCTAATGATAAGGTTAATCGTGCTTGGGAAATGGAACTTCAGGACTCGCTTTCAGATGACCAATGGAATAAAATTTACTATTTAGTTAACAATTCATCTATCTGCACCCGTCACTCCTTGATTCAGTTCAAGGTAGTGCACAGGGCACATATGTCAAAAGATAAACTAGTGCATATTTTTTCTAAAATAGATCCCACTTGCGACAGATGCAACACTGAGGTGGCTACTCTAACTCGTATGTTTTGGTCTTGTATAAAGTTAAATAGTTTTTGGAGAGATGTTTTTAGAACGTTATCAAAAGTCATAGGTGTAGACATACAACCCAATTCACTTACTGCAATCTTTGGGATCACTCTGAAGGAAGCAGGAAGTGTTCCTGCTTCCACTCAACATGTGACAGCCTTTTCAACTTTATTGGCTAGGAGAGCCAATATAATTTTTTTAAATCAATAAAAAAAAGATTGAAAATGAAAAAAGGAAGTGTCATTAGGTACAAATTGCAGAATGGTTGGAAAAGGAATTAGAATTTCAAGGAACACTAGAGATTGAAGGCTTCAGGGCAAGAAAATGTTGATCTTCTAAATACACATTGGTGGAATAGAGCAAGCAGCTAGAGAGCTCATCCATTTTCAAAACATGTTGACATTTATTGCAACTTCTCAAATGTAAGAGCCAC
The DNA here is from genome assembly GCF_048418815.1 of Hemitrygon akajei. Lineage (NCBI taxonomy): Eukaryota > Metazoa > Chordata > Chondrichthyes > Myliobatiformes > Dasyatidae > Hemitrygon > Hemitrygon akajei. Next base: position 53,818,122 of record NC_133125.1, read on the forward strand.
CTTTACAAGCCAAAGTCACTTACTACATTTATCACGTGGTTCATCACTCCAGTCCTTGCAATCTTGTTGCTGGTTACACAGTTTGGATGCATTTATGCATTCTCCGCTTTGGCATCTGAAATTAAAAGGGCCTGCACAGTCTGGAACTGGAAGGAGGAAGAGGTTTTATTTATAAATGAGTTGAAGCAAGGAATTAAAAGATAGTCAGAAAATAAATCACATACTTACTCTTGCAGTCAAATTCATCACTGCCATCCGGGCAATCCTTAAAACCATCACATTGCTTGCTTTCAGGAATACAGCTACCGCCACATTTAAAATAATCAGGCTTACAGATCTTAAGTGCTGAAATGAAAATTAAATTTAAAGATTAGGGACAAAACGCATCTTGTCTTTAAGATGCCTTTTTTAATACTTAATTTGAATATAAGGGACATTACAATATATCTAGAACATTCTCAAACAAAGTCAAAACTGAGGATCTTTTTCAAATAGATACTGTAATTTAAAAAATTGACATAGAAATAAAATCAATACAATTTAACACATTGTTTCTGGTGTGTCATATCTGAATATACTTCACGATATCAACTTTATCAATTTGTTAAATCCAGCTGTTCCACTCTACGCATGTAAAATGCTCCTGAAACAAAAACTGCATTTTAAAAATGATGGAAAAGTATTTTAAAAATGTATTTTAAGTAGTACAGACAATGTTTCGGGCCAAGACTCTCCGGTCCTACCAAAGGGTCTCAGCCTAAAATGGTGACTGTATTTTGTCCCCATAGGTGCTGCCTGGCCTGCTGAGTTCCGCCAGCATTTTGTGTGTGCTGCTTGGATTTCCAGCATCTGCAGGTTTTCTCTTGTTAGTGATGTTAAAAATTACTGTATATTTAACTTAAAAGGATCAAGTGCACTTACAACAATTGGCTTCATCACTTCCATCTTTGCAGTCACTATCACCATCGCAGGACCACAGATGATGAATGCATTCTCCAGAATCACACTGGAAGTCTGTAGGAGAACTGTAGGCAGCACATGCCCACAACGGTCTGGAGATTCATCCGACTGGTCAGCACAATCTGTGTGCCTATCACACAACCAGCTGAGGGGGATGCATTCAGAACTATTGCAGCGAAACTCATGGGAGCCACAGGAGTGTGGAATACAGCTGCCTTCATCACTTCCATCGCCACAGTCATCTACACCATTGCAGACAAATGTTTTGGAAACACATCTGCCACTGGAGCAAGTGAATGTATCTGGATGACAAACCAGGTCACCTGAAAAAATAACAATGAATTACAAGATGTGCAATTTAGAACAACGCTTCTGCTTGAAGTCTTGAATCATCGCCAATGTTCTGTGGTCTGCAGAACATTCTTCCAAAAATTCTATTTACCTAGTTCATTCTATTTACCCAAGGAGATCTGCTCTGTAATCCTGACCGCAGTTTACACACCAACAGTGGCCAGGTATATTCAAGTGCTCACAATACTGCCAAATGCCATCTCCAAACAAGAAACAGTCCATCCTGAAGCATTTTAAACCACAGTCGAAGACTTCAATCAAGCTTATTTGAAGAAAACCTTGTCCAATTACCATCATCACTAGAGGTCCTGACGTACTACACCACTGTTATACTAAGATAAGGAATGCCTACCGTTCCTTGCCCACACAGATACAGGCGGAGGCTACAGAGCAAAGCTCCTGAGATCAGAACAACAAGGAGGTGCTGCTGGGGTCGGAGGAGTGGTCACAGAATTGCTTTGTCGGTGGACTCAGCCGTGATCAAACACTCATTTAGAGATCTGAATAAAATTGCCATGGTTGTAATGCAGTTTATTAAAACAGCTGTAGATGAGTGTGTCCCCACTAAATCATTCAAAGTTTTCCCCAGTCAGAACCCCTAGTTGAAAAATGAGATTCAATATTTGCTGAGAGCCAGATTAGAGGTTTTCCAGGTGTAGAGACCAAAAAAGTTACAAGGGGTCCAGGTACAATCGCTGGAAAGCCAACTTACGAGTGAAGTGGAAACTCAGACTAGACTTGAATCAATAAAGGATGCTTGGCAGTTGTGGCAGGGCTTGAATACTATCACCTCTTATAAAGTTAAATCAAGTGACATGGGAGACAACAGGACTTCACTTCAAGATGAACTCAATGCTTTGTATGCTCACTTGACCATCAGAACGTGGAGGAACCATCACAAATTCCCACATCCACCAATAATAAGATTTCAGAGTCTGAAGCTGACATGCGGGCTGTTTTCAAGAGGGTGAACCCACGAAAAGCAATTAGACCTGATGTGCTACCAAGCCACATACTAAAGACCTGTGCTAATCAACTGGCTGGTGCAGTCACTGAGATCTTTACCCTCTCAATGCAGCAGTGTGTGCTATCCACCTGCTTCAATCAGAAGAGAACGGCGATCTGCCTCAATGATTATTGTCCAGTAACACTTACATCCACAGTGACGAAGTGTTTTGAGAGGTTGGTGATGAAACATATCAGCCCCTGCCAGAGAGGTGACTTGTGTCCACTCCAATTTACCTACTAGAGAAACAGGTCAACAGTAGATGCCATCTCATTGGCTCTTCACTCAACCCTGGAAAATCTGAACAGCAAAGGTGCACACATCAGGATGTTCCTTATTAGCTACAAATTAGCATTCAATACCATCATACCCTTAAAACTAATCAATAAGCTCCAAGACCCTACCTCAATACCTCCTTGTGCAATTGAATCCTGGATTTCCTCATTTGCAAACACCAGCCAGTTCAGACTGGCAACAGCACCTCCTCCATGATCCTGATCAGTATGTGCACCAAACAGCTGTGTGCTTAGCCCCCTGATCTACTCATGACTGTATGGCCAAGCACAGTTCTGATGCCATATTCAAGTTTGCTGACAACACCACTGTTGTGGGCCAAATCAAAGCATATAGGAGGGGAGACTGAAAATCTGGCTAAGTGGTGTCATAACAATAACCTCTCACTCAATGTCAGTGAGACCAAGGAACTGATTATAGACTTCAGGAGAGGGAAACCAGAGGTCATTAGAGGATAAGAGGTGGAGAGGGTCAGCAACTTCAAATTCCTTGGTGCTACTATTTTGAGGACCCATCTTGGGCCCAGCACACAAGTGCAATTACAAAGAAAGCATGGCAATACCTCTTCTTCCTTAAGAGTTTGCGGAGATTTGGCATGACATCTAAAACTTGGGCAAACCTCTATAGATGTGTAGTGGAGAGTGTATTGACTGGCTGTGTTACACTGTGGTATGGAAATACCAATGTCCTTGAACAGAAAATCCTACAAAAAGCAGAATATTCAGTTCAATACATCATGGTAAAGCCGTCCCAAACATTGAGCACATCTACATGAAATGCTGTCGTAGGAAAGCAGCATCCATCATTGGAGATCCCCACCACTCAGGACATGCGCTCTTCTCAATAGTGCCATCAGGAAGAAGGCACAAGAGCCTTAAGACTCATACCACCAGGTACAGAAACAATTACTACCCCTCAGCCATCAGGTTTTTGAACAAAAGGGGATAACCACTCACCTTCAATGGTCCCATCATTGAAATATTCCCCCAACCAATGGACTCACTTTCGAGGATTTTTCATCTCAGATCCTCTATATGTATTACTATTTATATTTCCATTTGCACTGTTTGTGGTCATTGAACACCATAGTTGGTTGATCTTTCATTGATTCTGTTACAGCTTCTATTCCATAAATTTAAACATAGAAAACTTACAGCACAAGACAGGCCCACAGCTCACTATTTTTCTAAGCTCCATGTACCTATCCAGGAGCCTCTTAAAAGACCCTATCGTATCCACCTCCACCACCATCGCTGGTAGCCCATTCCATGCACTCACTACACTGTGTTTATATTAAAAAAAACTTACCCCTGACATCTCCTCTGTATCTACTTCCAACTACCTTAAAACTGTGCCCTCTTGTGTTAGCCATTTCAGCTCTGGGGAAAAAGCCTCTGAATATCCACCTGATCAATGCCTCTCATCACCTTATACACCTCTATCAGGTAACCTCTCATCCTTCATCACTCCAAGGAGAAAAGGCCAAATTCACTCAACCTATTCTCATAAGGCATGATCCCCAATCCAGGCAACATCCTTATAAATCTCCTCTGCACCCTTTCTATAGTTTCCACATCCTTCCTATAGTAAGGTGATCAGAACTGAGAACAGTACTCCAAGTGGGGCCTGACCAGGGTCCTATATAGTTGCAACATTACCACTCAGCTCTTAAACTCAATCCCACTGTTGATGAAGGCCAATGCACCGTATGCTTTCTTAACCATAGAGTCAACCTGCACAGCAGCTTTGAGTGTCCTATGGACTCGGACCCCAAGATCTCTCTGATCCTCCACACTGCCAGGAGTCTTGCCATTAATACTATATTTTGCCATCACATTTGACCATATTTGTTGAGTACGCCTACAAGAAAATGACTCTCAGGATTAGATGGTGACATACATGTACTTTGACTATAACATTTACTTTGAACTTATTCTAAGAATCTTTAATATCTTCTAGCTTGAATTTGAATACAGCAATGTTTTATGAAGTTTGATCACAGGTACCATCACCAACTCAGAACACAAAATGAAGAGCTATGCAGCAAGTTAGTTACAAATGGCAAATCTAGTCTCTCGAGACATACCTGGACTCCTCTCCTATATGCTGATTCGTCATTCTTTGCTATTACAAAATAAGTCTTGAACCAAGTATCAAACATATCTACAATCTTTAGCACCATCTCATTTCCATTAGAATGGATTGCACTGTACAGGTCTAGAACAGTGCATTTCAATTAGTAACCATTTCTTCCCAGAACAGATGCATAACCAAATGAAGAGCAAGTTTCAGAAGGCATCTATTGAGTTAAATGTGATTAGTAATTTAACTTCCCCTTTCAAGGTGTAATTACAGGGGATCAAAACTGAAGGAAAATTTAGCTCAAATGGATTACAAAGTGGTTCAATCTATGGAGGCAGAAACAGAGCATACTCAAAGGGAACAAGTGTGCTTGCAAACATAACACAGCCAGACACAGGTGCAGCAAGCAAAAAAGGCAACAAATGATACCTTAGCCTTTACAATGGAATTTGAATGTAGCAGTAGGGGTAAATATGGTAATAACATAGGATCTTGGTGAGACCACACTGGAGCATTGTCCCAAGAGAGTAGGCTTGTACACTCCAGATTTTAAAAGAATGAGAGGAAATATTCAATATACAAATTCCTTATAGGTCTTAAGTTGTCTTGAATGTAGGGAAGGCAATACCACTAGCTGAATCATTTACATCACAGTCACAGAAATGATGAGACTGTGATGAAGCTTTAGAAGTCACTGGAGGGTAGTGGAGGCTCAGTTAGCAAATACATTTAAAAAACAGTTTGAAAGACTTCTGGATATGAAGGGAGTCGAGGGATGGGGCCAAGATTTTTGGCCAAAATGTTGAAGGATAAAGTAGGGCCAAAGGGCCTAAAATGTGCGCCCTTTTCTCAGGCTTTGGCCCCCTAGTTGCATCACTCAGGTTTCATCAGCTTCCAGGTCAATTAGACTAGTCTATGATTCCTATTGTGATCCAAGCTCCAATTCACCCATAGTTAATGCTCCCATAAAACAACTGTATCCAACTTCACTTCTGTAAGGAAAGAGTTCATATTAAACCCCCCCCCCCATGAGCAAAATGCAACTCAAAATGGTGTCAACTTGGAATGCTTCGAGAACGAACGGAAATACTGCTTAAAAACTTCGAGAATAGATAATGGTGTAAAAAAAAAACATGTTGTTCTGCAAAACCTTCTGTTTTTGTCTTTAATGCCTTGGCTGAAGGTCACAAGAGAATAACTACAGCCTGGTGCTGTGGTTACGTTAGGTGTTGAAAGGCATAAAAGGGGCAACTTTTCTCTGCAAGTTGAAGTCTTCTTGCGGGTTGGATCAGGACCCAGCACTGAGAGAAAGAGGAGATTATAGGAAGCTGTCGGCCACATTAGTTCAGTTAAGCCATAAGCTTGTAAGTATTATTTTATTTCCGTTTGTGTTTTATTCTTTGTATTAATCTAATAACGTAATTTCGTCTAACTGTTAACGCCTCCTTTGTTGCTGAATTAGTAAAGAAATAAAATATATTTCAAAATATTCGGTTACTTCAGAAAGAAAATGAGACCCGAATCACCTTGCCACTAGGGTAAAGACTAACTTCCCAGCAGCCTATTCTCACTTTCTTTCACTCAACAAGTCAAATTGAGGAATAGATTAGGAGTCAGCTTACCAAGAAGCTACCACCAGTACAAGAGGTTAAAGTGCAGGCTGGGTGCATGTATTTCTTCTAGAAAGACTCATCAATTGATATGTTCTTTAGATTATGCATCGTGCTGGCACCTATTTATTCTATTGACTTACTGACTTTGGAGTAGAGCGTTTGCAACTTATTTTGAAAACAAAGGGCAAGTTACATTGCCTACAAATAGGGTAATATGGTTACCATGGCCATCAAAGTTCATCGAAAAATTATAAGGTGTCTAAAGCGCCGTTTACAAGAAAATGTTACAATCTAATATTCACTTGCGACTCCATTGGAATAAATGGCTTTTCCCGCCGCCGATATTGTTTAAGCTAATTTCCTCTAGGCTGACGCCACTACCAGTTAGAAACAAAAATGACACTACTTACCATTTACACAGTTGGGCAAATGGGAACAAGCTGCCAGCAGCAATATAACCAACCGAAATGAAATCACGTCGCTGCTTTCACCTGAAGCAGGAATCCAAAAGCGGGAGCCCATAGCCAAGGGCAATATAGACTGTTTCTGCCTCTATTTCCCCATTCGGAAAACACATCTAAACAGAAAAACACAAACCACCGGTTTTTATCAATTTTCTTTTCGATCGTAACAACCATCCATTGGTCGTTGCGCGCCTCAAATCCCGATTTGTTGAGCAATGACTCTGTCACGCACCCTATCCGTATCGTTATTTCCATTGGATATCGTACACGTTGGGAATTTGCTGCAGCGATTTGCTGCAGGAACCCGAGCGAGCCAGGCAGCAACGGGGGCAGGAATAAGGTTTTCATAACCACTTGATGAAAACTAATGGATTAATTTTCGTCACTGGTCTCGTCCCTAATTTTAAGAATTCCTCCGATGTTAACTGATTTTTCATCTTTTACCTATTGGATGGAACGAAAATATTTCTCTCGGTGACTAGGTTTCAATGTGGAGCTTAAAGTTACATGATTGAAAATGTCAGTGTCTCGGTTATAGATAAGTAAGTTTCCAAATTGCACGGAACTATTTTGTGGAAATGGTTTGGGAATGTAGCATCGAATGCGTTCATTCTTTTGAATCATTGTATTCTAATGCTTTATCACATGCTGTTTGTAGTTAACCAGATAGACAGATGAGTTTTAAACGAGTAATGGATGTTTACAGTTTGTTAGGTGATACTGTATGTACTTAGTGAAATGAAATCTAAAATCTTAAGTATTATGCCTTAGATTTTTTTGAGAGTATGAAATTAAATAATTAGTGAAATTTTCAAATTGGACCCTAGATTTACCTAGAAAAATCTATTAACGATTTGAATGAGCATTTCAGCAGCAAATGGGCTGAATGAAGAAGATTCAGATGATGGTATAGATGCCAAATCATGAAGACAAAGTAGAGCCATGCCACCAAGTGAACAGTCTCCATCAGATCCTGCCCCTCAGCACTGTAAATATTTATACATTGCAGTTTGTAGTGGGGACCAAACAAAAAAGTGTGGAAATACACCCTATCCTCGTTACACGCGGGGGATACCTTCCTTGCAGTCGATGTATAATGTGAAAATGCGTAATGTGAATAATTGTTTAAATGGAGAAAATAGGGATGCGTTCCGGAGGGCTTCCTAAATATGTTTTATCTATAATTTATTCACATTTTCATCCCAATACGACACAAAAGCAGTACAAGACAAAATTCGTATTATATTTAATCAATTTAAGGTAATATTCAACGTAATAAATCATTGAATGTTAACATACTAGGGTGTACAGTACGCACCAGGTGTGTTCGCTCCAGGAGATGAGTGGGTGTTGGGATCATATCAAGCATAGCAAGGGGTGAAGAAAGACTCACAGAACTCTGAGAACTGCCGGCAGCAGGAGATGACACCGGTTTGAAGAAAGTGGTGAGGGTTGTTTGCTTGGCAGCATTTTGTTTTTCAGCATAAATTTGCTTGTAGGGAAGAAGGGTTGACGGCAGGGAACGACTGAAATGCTGACTCCCTTCTAAACTTGGGTCCACGTCCATCGGCATTTGTACCAAGGGTTCCGACTTCCACCATTCGTACACTCCCGGGATTTTCAAAATCGTCTATTGCTTGCAGCATCTGAAATAGTTCGCCGTAAAAAAAATACACCTTGAACATGGATCACACCTTGGTCGAGTGGCTGAATCAGCGATGATGTGTTAGGCGGCAGGAAACGCACTGTTATGTTGGGATGAATGCTGCCCAAATGTTTAGGATGGGCTGGCGCATTGTCAAGCAACAAAAGAACTTTAAAGGCAAGATTCTGTTCCCGGCAGTAGCGGCCCAGAGCTGTGTTACCTTCAGCTGATGCCGTGCTGTTTATAATTTCCAACTTGTATTCAAGTGTTAAAGCGGTTCTCTGCCGCTCGATTGATGGCCCAGGACATGACATCGGACGCTTAGGAGGCACAGTTAAACATTTCAAGCACAAAATCACTGTGCTGTAGGTAAAACCAAAAAAAACCAAAAAGAGCGCAAGATCGCGCATCCACAGCTTGCCAAAACCAAAGCGGGACTGGTGGGAGTGAGATAGTGAGGCGCGCGCACGTGACTTGTATTGGCAGAAAAGCAGTGCTCCTCTCGCAACTTTGAGTTTTGGACGCATATAAGGAGACGTTGGTAGAAATAGGTTCCCTGCATTACTGTGAATCCGCATAGTTGGAAGACGCATATAACGAGGATAGTGTGTATATCTCTAACCCTGAAGTCTTTATACATTTGTATTTTTTGTCAAATGTAATGTGACAAAATGGAACCTATGAAATCCCAGGATGCTTTGCTGGTTTGGATGGGAGGTTACAAGTCTGTGTGTGTTTTGTGACAAGTGATAAGTGCCGTAGGACTCTGGTATCTCCTTCCCGATGTTTCCAGCAAGAAGAGATCAATGGCCTGGGTGGTGGGGGTCCTTCATCATGGATGCTGCTTTCTTATAGCAGCAGTATTTGCAGATGTACACAATGGTGTGGAGGGTTTTGCTGTGATGAATTGGCCTGTATCCACCACTTATTGTAGGCTTTCCCATTCTTGTGTACTGGTGTGTCCATACCAGGCCATGATGTAATCACTCCACTGTGCTTCTGTAGAAGATCTTTTAACTTACTCTAATCTAATCATTCCCTTCCTCATAGCTGTCCTTTTTTCATTCATCCATCTAGCTGGAGGAAATTCTGCCAGATAAGCAAAGTAATAAATTAGCATGTGCTAAGGAAGCAAAAAGCAGTAGAATGAGACGTCATTTGGATAAATGTGAATATTAATGTGTTTTCTAATGGCAATAGTGTTGAGATGTTGGGTACGAATGCAATTAACAAGCATGACAAATGCTGCAGAGGAACTATGAATAATAAAGAATGATAGTTCTCCACAGTCACAGAACACACATGAACTCTAGAATATAGGAGCACAAGTAGGACATCTGGCCCCTCAAACCTAGCTTGTCATTCAATATGATCTTTGTTGATTGTTACTGTGCCAGTTTCCCATGGCCTTTAAGTTGTCAATCTTTCAAATATTTATCTGACTCCACCTTAAATATATCTAATGATCCGATCTCTATCACACTCTGAAGTAGAGAATTCCAGAGATCCATTACCCTCTGCAAGAAGAATGTTCAATACACCTCACTTATCAATGACCAGCTCCTTGTAACTGTGTCCCTTGGTTCATGGTTCTTCAATTAATTAAAACATTTTAGGGCTTGCCCTGTCGAGCTCCCTCAGGATCTGAAAAATAACTCATCCTTTATTCTTTTTATCTCTGTGGAGTACTGACTCAAACTGTCTCACTTCTCTTGACTGGACAGCCCTCTCATGCCAGGCATTAGCCTGGTGAATCTCCTTTGGATTATCTCCAGTGCTATGATATTTTCTTTCAGGAATATTTTGCTCATGTCAGAGGTAGATAAAATTTGAGGCCATTGGTTTAGGGTAAGGAGGAAAGGATTTAGAGGGGAGAGGGATCCTTTTTTCACCCAAAAAGTGGCAAGTGCCTGGAATGCCATTTTTGAGAGTTGATTGAAATTGGATTGCTGAGTTTACTTAAGGAATGTCTAGATGAGCCCTTGAATTGTTTAAGCACAGAGAGCTGTGGACCAAGTACTGAGAAATGGGATTAATACAGAAGGGTGCCCACTCGTTGGTCTGGTTGAGTTGGGTCAAATGCCTTATTTCAATGTTGTACAGTTCTATGATTATATGTAGCACCTTGTCAAATGACTTTTTAAAATCAAAATACACTACATCTACAGGTTACCCTTCTATTAAGTTCCCCTGTCATATCCTTAAAGAATTTGGGCAAAAAATGCCTACCTTTCATTACAGTATATCGACTAGGTTTTATTATGTACAGATTTTCTAAATGATTATGTATTTCCTCTTTGATTATTGATTCTAGCATTTTGCTAATAAAAGCTGTTAAAGTTACTAGTCAATAGTTCCCTGCCTTCTGTCATCCTCTCTTTCCATTCTTCTGGTGCTGTCCCGGAAATTAGCGAGTTTTGAAAATGTTCAATGACATGCAGTTTAATTTGAGATTCAGATTGAGTGCTTCAGTATAAAATTGTCCAGAACTCTCTTTTGTACCCTCTAGGAAGATCCTGGACAGAGAGCACAAACTTCATAGAAGTAAAATTTTCACGTACTTTGGAGGAGAATGGGAGAGTGGTATCACATGGAATTAATTTAATTAGCTGAAGATCAGTATTTGTGATGCTGAGGACTTCAAAAGTAAGTAGTGTCTCCCCGGGTCATTTCAGGATAGAGGTGGATGCAGACACATCGGTCTTATCCTCTGCACACATGCTACATTCTACCATTATGAAAGATGAGATACTTGTGATGACGTTACGTTCCAATAGTTGTTTAACAGCTAACATTCTGACCAGATGTAGCAAGTCTGCAAGGCTTTACTCCAATTTGATGGTTTTTGGGATTGCTTACTTCCTTTTATATGACTTCAACTCTTCCGCACATTTGTTCTCAATTTGCAATTCGATGGCTCCTCAGTTTTGATCCTGATACGCGCATTTACATTTTCCATTTTCCATCATACATTGGATTGGAATTTGACTGAGCCTGATGTTGGGAGTTGTTCTCAGCTGGAAGGGGAGCAGAGATAGCAGGAAGAGATGACGAAGATGGAAGTAGTGAACGGGAGGTGGTATTGGGTGATAGGAGTTGTAGGGAGGAAGGCGAATGGCAAGTTTCTGAGAAACAGAAACGTAAGTGGTGAATTGGGGATTGTAGTGGCTTATCATCCAGTGATGAAGGCAAGTAGGCAGGATTTAAATAAAAGAAGGAAGGAAGCGATTAAGGTTTTGTTGGTTTTTAAATGTGGACCTGTATGTGATATCAGTCCAATTAGATTAACTAAGGATTTCAAAATTGCATTAGGTGATATTGTGGGTGCAAGATCTTTAAGAGATTGGACACTCGATGTTTTGTAAAGATAGTAAGCAATGTGACAAAGCTTTAGGGTTAGAAGCTGAGGGAGGAAGGAAAATAACACTAAAGAACCACATTGAATGACAGAAATTCTGCAGATGCCAGAGATCCAAACAACACACACAAAATGCTGGAGCACCTCAGCAGGCCAGGCAGCATCGATGGAAAAGAGTAAACAGTTGAAGTTTCAGGCCAAAACCCTTCTTCAAGACTGGAAAGGAAGGGGAGAAGTCAGAGTAAGGAGGTGGGGGAGAAGGGGCAGAAGTACAAGGTGGCAAGTGCCAGGTGAAACCGGAGGAGGGAGAGGGGGTGAAGTAAAGAGCTGGGAAGTTGATGAAATAGATAAAGGGCTGGAGAAGGGGGAATCTGATAGCAGAAGATAGAAGACCAAGGAAGAAAGGGAAGGAGGAGAGCCATCAGAGGGAGGTGATGGGTAGGTAAGGAGATAAGGTGAGAGAGGGAAACAGGAATGGGGAAATGGTGAAGTAGGGGGAGATGTCAATTACCGGAATTTCGAGAAATTGATGTTCATGCCATCAGGTTGGCGCTACCCTAATGGAATAAAAGGTATTGCTACAGGGAGATCCCATTGTTCTGATGGACAGAGTGTAGGTGCTCGGTGAAGCGGTCTAACAATCTTCATCCAGTCTCCCTGATATACAGGAGACCACATTGGGAGCACTGGACAGTAGACCCACAGGTGAAGTGTTGCCTCAACAGGAAGGACTGTTTGGGGCCCTGAATGGTAGTGAAGGAGGAGGTGTAGGAGCAGGTGTGGCACTTGTTCTGCTTGCAAGGATAAGTACCAGGAGGGAGATCAGTGGGATGGAACGAGTGGACAAGGGCGTCACATAGGAAGTGATCCCTATGGAAAGCGGAAAGTGAAGGGGGATGGAAAGATGTGCTTTGTGGTGGGGTCCCAATGAAGATGGCGGAAGTTACAGAGAATTATGGCTGGACGCGAAGGCTAGTGTGGTGGGTGAGGACAGGAAGAATCCTATCCCTGTTGTGGTGGCGGGATGATAGGGTTAAGGTAAATGTGCACAAAATGGAAGAGATGCGGGTGAGGGCAGCATTGATAATGGAGGAAGGGAAGGAGGAGGACGCATCATTAGTTTGGGAATGAAAAGCTTCATCCTGAGAGCAGATGTGCAGAGATGGAGGAACTGAGAAAAGGGGGATGGCATTTTTACAAGTGACAGGGTGGAAAGAGGTATAATCTAGGTAGCTGTGAGAATCAGTGGGTTTATAAAAGATATCAGTAGGTAGACTGATATCCAGAGAGGGAGAGAGAAAGATCTAGAAAGGGAGGGAGGTCTTGGAAAGGAGGGCTATTAATGGTTTTTCTAATGTTACAATGGAATAGAGTGCCGATTACTCCACTGTAATACTGAAATGTCTGACATTAGCTTCTCTTACTTAGATTTCAGGGTGAATTCGATCATATTATGATCATGTCCCCTAAGGGTTTTTTTTTTACCTTAAGTTCTCTAATCAATTCAGTTCATTGCGCAACACCCAATCCACAATAGCTGATCCCCTAGTGAGCTCAACCATGAGCTGCTCTAAAACGCTTTCTTGTCGACATTCTAGAAAATCCCCGTCCTGAAATCTAGCACCAACCTGATTTTCCCAATCTACCTGCATATTGAAATCCCCCATGACCTTTGTAACATTGTCCTTTTGGCATGCATTTTCTATCTCCCATTGTAATTTGTAGACCACATCCTTACTACTGTTTGGGAGTCTGTATACATTTTTCTTTCTTCATTTCACAGCTACCCAGAGAAGAAGAATTTCAGAGTTGTATACTTTGACAATAAGTGAACCTTTGAACCTTCTGAGGTGAAGAATATTCAATTGAATTCAAGATATTTTGTGACAGGAAGATATGTTAGGGTGAGAATATCAATTACTAAGGAGCATGAAATAGAGAATGGGGCTTCACAGGGGAGTGTGTGTAGCCCACTCCTCTTTAACATTATGATTAATGATATTTAATAAAATGTTGCTCAGACATTTCCAATCATTATATGCTGATGAAGTTGCATTGTGGAAAAGAGGCAGGAATTTAAACTAGTTAGGAAAATAAAGACAGCTATTAATGATGTGAAGGAATGGGGATGTCAGTAGGGGTTTAAACTTTCTTTTGCAAAGACTCAAGTTATTTGTTTTCTAAAAGGAACATTACACCCACAATTGATCTCAAGTTATACAGTAAGCCTCCTAAACAAGAGTCAATGGTAAAGTTTCTGGGTATGTGGATGGACATAAGGCTAACATGGATGGTGTATGTGAATAAAATTCTATAAAAGTCTTTAAAAAAAAACCTTAGTACACTCAGCTACTTAATTGGCTGTGATTGGTCACCTAAATAAATGTATCTTGCTATGATCAGATCTATCTTTGATGACGAGTGTATTGCTTATGGGGTCAACTTCACCAGCGGTCTTAAAGCCCCTAGATAAAGTTCAAGCTTAAGCATTGAGATCATGTTGTTGTGCTATTAAATCATTTCCCAATTTTGGCATTATTGGTAGAAATGAGTGAATTACCTTTACATTTCTGCAAGTTACAGGGTTATAAGCAATGATTTATAGGATTAACACAAGAGGACATAAAGTTGATCATCCAATATTGGCAACATTAGTAGAATATTGGGAGCACCACATTTGTAAGGTCTTCAGTTTTGGCTGGATGGGAATAGACACAAAATCTTGTTTTTTTTTTAAAAGTGTGGAATATGGTCCCAGTATTTTGCTCTCTGCCAGTCATTCACGGTTTTTCCCTTTGCCCGTGGTTGATTTAAGCCTTCAAGAAAAGATCAAGGTGAGGAGTGATTGTTTATCAGTGGCACAGGAGGTTCAGCAATATATGCAAGGCAAACACGGATTTTTACACATCTACACAGATAGTTCAAAGAATCCAATCACAGGTCAATCAGTTGTTTTTGTTTATGTTTTAGGAGACTACTAAGAAAAGATTATCAAAGTATCAGTATTCATGTCTGATATGGTTGCTATCATTTTAGCCCTGGAATGGGTCAAAGAATTATACCCTGATTATGGACTTCTGTGCTCTGATTTGTTCTTTCTCAGTCTTGACATCTATTAAAACAGGCATTTCAATTTGTAGGCCAGACATTCTACATCTATTGAGTCTGCAGGGTCTTGGCTTACGTATCCATTTCTTTTGGATGCCCTTGCTGGGATCGAAGGAAACAAGGTGTCAGCTCTCACCAAGATATCACTAAAAATTAAGGATTTAAATGTTGTGGTGCCTTTGCATGAAGGGGAGGTGAAAGCCATAATTAAAAAGTTGGGATTAGGGAAAGAAGGACCTAATTCATATAACATTCTGAGAATGACGAGAGCTCAACTGGAAAATGGGGATAATAGGAGGAAAGAAGTCATACTTACACATTTACATACTGGACACACTAGGCTGAATAATTCCTTGTTCAGAATTAATATGCATGATACAGGAACTTGTAAGGAGTGCACTTGTCAAGAAATGGTGCAGCACATATTTGAATGCAGATCCTATGAGATGCAAAGGAAACTTTTAATTGTTAAATTGAGACCTTAGGTACAGACAGTTTAACATAGATATTTTGTTTCTCCCAGCCACATCAGTGGGTATAACGTACATTAAATTGTTGACCTTTTGTGTCAAGACTCTGCATCAGTTCTGATACCAGGTTTTCAACAATTCTTCTGCCCCCCACCATCCCTGCCAACAAGATGTCAATGTGCTTGAGATCCTAGCGTTTACAGTATTGGATCTACAGTAGACAAACTTCACTGTGTGACAACTCCCAAGAAAACTACAGGGAGCAATACCAGTCACCAAATATTACCTTAATCAACCATCCTAAAACTTTGACTTCATCAAATAAGGCGAGACTGTGAAATGTCCTTCTCGAATTCAGCTGCCTTTAGGAATGCCACTCCATATTCATTTGTTTCATGATGACATGCAAACCATAATACTAAACAGTGGGTCTATAACAGTATCAAAAATTGGTTAAATCAGTTATTTTATTACCCCAGCACTTCACTCAATCTTTCCTGCTGCAACATGGTGCCTCAACTCCAACAAGCTTCCCATGCAAGAGTAAGGATAATTTTCAGAATTAAGGAGAACCTATTTGATGTTCAGTGACCACAATCCAGAATGAAGGCCGAGCTGCAATATGCAGTTAGTTACTGCCCGTTACGCCGCTGGTGTTTAGGGCAGCAATGAAGGTCCTCCATCTCTGGCAATATACAGATAACCATGTTCAGAGGCCAAGCTCCAAGACACAGCTGACTCAAAGCATACTAGAAGATAGCTCCTACATATCTGCAAGACCAACCTGCCTTTGCTGCACTATTCTAATCTCTAACAAAAAAAGTAAGTAAACCTACAGATACAGAAATGAAGGTCAAGGAAAATGAGCCACACTCTACACATTTAAACAAATGGTAGTTTTGAAATATTTGCATGATTGGTTGAACTAAATACATTGTCTTGACTGTACAAAACAGGTTCATAGTCATAAGACACAGGAGCAAAATTAGGACATTCAGTCTGTTGAGTCTGTTTCACCATTCCAGCATGGCTGATCCTGGATCCCACTCAATCCCATTCCCTCTGATGCCCTGACCGATCAGCAACTTCCACCTTAAATATAATCATAGACTTAGCCTCCACTGCAGTCTATGGCAGAGCATTCTACAGATTCACTGCTCAGTTTAAAAAAGTTCCTCCTTACCCCTGTTCCAAAAGGTCACCCCTCAATTTTGAGGCTATGTTCTTAAGTTCTGTATACCCCCACCACAGTGAACATCCTCTCCACATCCACCATATCTAGTCAATGTTCGGTAGGTTTCAATGAGATCTTCTAAACTCCCCCCCCCCCATGCTAAATTCCAGTGAGTACAGGCCCAAAGCTGCCAAACGCTTTCGTATGTTAACCCCTTCATTCCCCTTCTGAACCCTGTCTAATGACATCACACATTTTCTAAGATATGGACCCCCAAAACTGTTGACAATACTCCAAGTGCAGCCTGTGTCTTATAAAGCCTCAGCATTATCTCCTTGCTTTTATATTCTATTCCCCTTGAAATAAATATCAACATTGCATTTGCCTTCTTTACCAAACTCAACCTGTAAATTAAGCTCCTGGGAGTTTTGCACAAGTCCCTCTGCTCCTCTGATATTTGCACCTTCTCTCCATTTAAATAATGTTCATTTAGTTATATTTATATATTTTATATTTATATTTATATTTATATATTGTTATGACCCCAGCCCCCTCCTTCCTGAGAATCACAAGATCGCTATTAATTTGGGTCTTGGACCCAGGAAATGAGAGACAATGCAACGGATTTTGACCATTGTTTCTTGGAGACACCCTTGTGGATAGCGACTCTATACTACGTGCCAGCTATCAGGGCTACATGGACACCCTTGGGCAATGTGGGGTGGGGATTGTATCACCCTACCTTGATTGACATCTACAACTCAAGATAAAAAGGGGACTGCAGGAGGCAGTACCCCAGCGACGCACCAGAAGGAGACACCATTGCTCATCGCTCCCGTGATGACGGGAAGCTATTCGGAAGCCACGTGTGGTTCGTTCCCCTAGCCTGGGGAACGAGTGGCTGATAACACCGAAAAGGACTTCGAACTGACAACGGGGAACCCACGTTCCCGATTCAACGATTTGAGTCCAAAAGGCTGGCAAGTTTATTTTCTCACCAAAAATTCTCTCTCTCTCCAACACGTGAAACCCAGCGGTCCCCAAAAGGCTAAAAGCCTGCATGAACTCCAGAGACTTTGATATTTCCATCGGACAATATTTTTACCCCTAGACAAACGATAGAGCTACTTCTTATTGTTGATTATTACTATACCCGCACTTTAGATTGAGTATTGACGACGTATATTATCTGAATGTTTGTATTAACCTTACTTTTGTGCCCCTTTCTAAATAAAAATGTTTAAAAATAGTACCATCAGACTTCAGCGGACCTCTCTATTTTTGCTGGTAAGTGACCCAGTTATGGGGTTCATAAAAACATATTCATTTATATATATTCATTCACTATTGTTCATTTTACCAAAATGCATTATCATAGATTTCCTAACACTGTATTCCACCTGCCACTTTTTTTGCTCATTCTTCCACTTTGTCCAAGTCCTGCTGCAATTGCATTGCTTCCACGGCACTACCTACCCCTCCAACTATCTTCATATAATCCACAAACCTTGCCACAAAGCTATCAATTCCATTATCCAAATCAATGACAAACAATGTGAAAAGCAGTGGTCCCAAAACTGACCCCTGAGGAACACCACTAGTCACTGGCAGCCAAAATCCATGTATTTCCAGATATGCTTTTTAGCTTAATACTTGTGATTAATTCCAAGTGAAATAAAAAAACAGCTATGTATCAGGTGTTCAAAATCCCTAATGTATAAAAACAAAAGACAGTGGAGTGTATTTAAGACAAATAATTACAATACTGAAAGAACATAATATTCTTAAATTATATAAATATTAAAAATGCTGCATGACATTTGTAGATTTATTATTTTTATTGACAAGTTTAAAATACACTTCTCTGACATATTGATAGATCAAAACTTTCACAAGCAATTACAATGAGAAAATGCAAGGAAACCGGTAACAAAATTATAACCACAATTTGAATTCAAACTATTAAAGAAATCACCATAAATGTACCATCACCCTCATACATTCAAGCTACATTTAATTTTAGTATTGCCAAGGTTCTTTCCTAAATAACTGTTCAAATTTGTACTGTATTTTTAAAAAAGAGGGTCTTTTTGAGTTCAAGTGGAAAAGTGATCTGCTCTATTTTTTTCTGATAATGAAGAACAGGCATCAAAGACTCAAGACAAGTGAAGTTTCCTGTTACACGATACATTAATTCTGTGTAACTTTTTACACAAAGCTTAAAAATAATTCACAAGGAAGTCACAAAATACATCTTTACAATTTTTTCATAAGATGACCTTTAATCTTGAGCTCAATAGTGGCAATACAAAATAACATTTTCAGGATTCCTCATTAAGTTTCCTAATCTTGCTAAATTTTTAATTAGTGCTTAAATGAACACAGACAAAAAAAAGTTTACCCTTTACAACTGAATTAGATTTTATTTGCCTTGGGCAATCAGTTACACCAAAGACATTGTGCAAAGAAAGCAAGAATTAAGTACACTTAAGGAAAAGCTTATTACCAGCACTGGTTGCAAAACAATATTTTCAAAACAAATTAACTAAAAAGGGATGTGCATATGAAGCAAATTTTCCACTTGAATTATATTTGTCAGAATTTAAAGCTGTGGAGACATTGACCCTCAAGACAACAAAACTGTCATTTTAATGTATATATAAACTGATACAATTCAAAAGCAATTTTTTACTCATTTTTGACAAGCTTAAAGCAAATATATGGTGATGCAAACAGATGTATAGCTATGAAATCATTTCCTTCGCTCATGCTTACATAAAACTAAAGATTATACAGTCGGCCCTCCTTATCTGCAAGGGATTGGTTCCGGGACCCCTCACGGATATCAAAATTCACGGATGCTCAAGTCCCTTATTCAACCTGTCTCAATGTGGTGGATCTTCAGACCCAGTGGAACCACAGACCTGTCTCAGTGCGGTGGACATTAGGACCCGGCACCAGAGCTCTGAATCCTCAGTGTTTCTGTTCACAAAAATAATCATGATCGAAAATAAAGTGGAAATAATTAAGCGATCGGAAGAGGTGAAACACCATCAGTCATTGGAAAAGCGTTAGGCTACGTCGGTCAATGATCGGAACAATTTTATAAGATAAAGTGAGAAATGCCCTGCCCGATGAAATCTACAATTATTACTAAACAACGCAGTGGTTTAATTATTGGGTTTTGGGGTTTTGGGGTTTTGAGTTTTTGATCCTGCACATCAACCCACCACAGATGGAGAGTGCACTCAAAAGTGGTCTGTCACTGGCTCACACTCGGGAACGGTTCCCGAGCCCAGCGCTGAAACATTCATTAAGTGTTTTATATGCATAGAAAGGTAAAATATATACTATATACTAAGACAAACGTTTGACTAACTGACGCTAAATAATACTGGGTGTACATGTTCTGACTTACTTAGTAAGAGAACATCCGATTTTTTTCGATCCCGATCCACGATAACCCGCACACATCCTCCTGTATACTTTAAATCATCTCTAGATTACTTATAATACCTAATACAATGTAAATACTATGTAAAATTGTTGTTATACTGCATTGTTTAGGGAATAATGACAAGAAAAAAAGTCTCTACATGCTCAAACAACAACTGCTAGAAGAGCACTTCCAGGTTTTCGCGATTCGCGGTTGGTTGAATTCACGGATAAGGAGGGCCGACTGTATACTGTTCTACTAACAGATTTACTTTTCAATAAAAAGACAATCCAAGGAAGTGAGAAGTAGGGAAGGAGAAATTATAAGTAGCTGTGCAACAAAACAGTTGGTAAAGTTACTGAAACAAAGATTTGTCCATGAAGCAATTCACATTCTTGTTATTAGTTCATTCATCTTCACTTCCACTGATATCAGATTGGTCCTGAGGAAGAGAAAAAAGACCGAGTTTTACATTTTCATACAATTGAAAACACTTGTATATCAGATTAATCTTGATACATTTGGCATAATATTCATCTGATTAAAAAAAATACATGCAACTTCTGAGATCAGAATACCCACCATCACGTGCAACCAATTCTTTGAGACTTAGTTAGCAATATAGTTCCCATCCCAAATTATTCATAAAATGATTCATTGCTGCTTACATCAAATTGTAGTAGAATGTTTTAAAAGAATTGAGGTGTTAAAGTTCATTCCATCTGAGAAAAGCAAATTACTAAATATCTTTTTACCAGAATATTTATAGTTCAGAATTATAGGAAAGACAAGCTATTTTCAAAGATGAAACCTTCCACAAAGGTGATAGAATAGGAGCTTTTGATTACTTTAGTCTTGTTGAATTTTTAAAAAAATAAATGTATATAATACATTTCTTTCATTCAATGTGACTAGATCTTAACCTTGAACTGATAAGTTAATTCCATTTCTTTCTGCACTGATGTTGCCTGATCAGACAGCATTTTCAGCTTGTGGTAGATTAGTACAGTCGTTTCCCAAATATGATGTGGAGAAACCAGGATTACTGATAGCAGTGTTAATATTTTGCCGCTTTATAAGTTGCAATTCGTGTCCTTATGACCATGAGTTGGTTCTTATATTATTACCATCACACTGTTATGCACGACACTTTGGAAATACACAGAGGGAGTAAAACATGTACACAGACAAATTATAACATCTATCCTTTATAAAAATTTGTGACCTTGAGAGTATTTACAAGCACATTCTGGCAGAAAAATCTGACACATTGTTCTGCCAGGAGGAAGGCCAATCTTAATAGAGGATCCAAACCTTTCTCGAAACGATTGCTCTTTTACAGCCTAAATTCCAACAGAATGCAAATTCAGTTTGATGTCACCAATGCCTCATTTGCAGCCTGTGAATCTAGGACCAGTCTAAAAAAATACTGAAAAGAACTTTTTGGTACGTATTTCTAAAGCTAATATAAATTTTCCTCACTCTTTTATAATAACAAAAAATTAAAGCCACTTTATTAAATGTAATCCTCTTATTGCTAATAATCCAAAAAAGTTATTGTTATAGGATGTGCCATTATTTGTTCAAGCCTCCAATGATGGGAATATTAAAGAAAACTTGACTTTAACAATACACAACAATAGACTAAGTCATGTGTAACAGGTCAAGCTGTACAGTATACGTTTTCAAGTCAGAAGCTTCAATGCAATTGGTAAAAAATGGAATCACTTAATTTACAAATTTTGACAATGGACTGTGAATGGGTGGGGGGTGGGGGGAAGAGCAGGATAACAGAGAAAAAAATATACCAAGCAGACAGACACCATTCAGGAAAACTTCCTTTTATGGAGTAAATAATCTTAGTGGTCATTTTATAATGGCTCAACTGAAGATACCTAGATTATATAGAAATAGTTTGCACAGTGAACATTTCTAAATTTCAAAATGCCTTTCAAGCAAAATTCTACAATAATAAATCACTCTAATCGAAAACTTATTGTTTTCTTGGTCATCATCACTAATGACGGGCTTGATTTTAGTACGAACCAGCCGTTTCCTACTTTTTCCTTTCTCACGACTTTTGTCACTGTCCTTTTGACCAAGTTTTATTTTAACTTTGACTGATTTTACTGCATTATACAGAAAATTATATTTATTCTTGAAGTTCCAGTCTATTTTTATTAAAAAGTGTTTAATAAATAATATGCACACATGACTTAAAGATGTTCTCAGCTTTATTTCCCAAATAGTACTCAATGAGCTGAGCAAGACAATTTTTGGTGAGAAGATTGAGAAGAGTCACAATGAATTAGAGAGCACAATTCTAAAGGGGCTTAAAAAAAAAACTGAATTATCTATGGTTTTTTATGTACTGTTGAGGAAAGGCCTGGCAATCTACTTCTATATCTTCGCATGAAAACCCTATGGACAACTACACTCTGTATAGGGTTGCCATGAGTCAACAACTCAATGGCACTCACAACAATATATGTACTGTATGCTTAACAGAAAATACAGCCAGGAGGAGCCTCATGTTCATTCAGATTACCTCACTCTTACTGTGCTCATAAACCTCTATGAACTACTGGTTCAGGCTATGCATGATTATCGGTGCAACACTCTAGGGAAGGAGAGGCTTGGCAGATCAAGCACTACAGACACAAAATTAATGTGATGGCAGAAGATCCAAATAAAACTAGAGGATTCCCCCCCCCCCCAACACACCATCACATAGGAATTGTTTAGGTGACCAGGGAATTGTCCAGGGAGTAGAGGAGACAGATTCAGTTGTAGTTTTGGCAGAGGGATGAGTGGTGGTAATAATCTGAATGATCTTAAATAGATTTGGTGTAGACCTCATGGGCTAAATGGCAGCCTCCGGTATTTTAACCATTCTGTAAATTCTATCAACTGATGGTCAGTCAGCACCACCACGCACCAAATTGCCTCCAAGACTTTTGTCACACCAGCCAATGAAATCAACTGGTTGTGAAAAGAAACTGAACCTCATGTGAGCAACCCTGATGACCTTTCAGCAACTTGTTGTTGTCAAAGGCCTTTAAACTACCGTTAAATATCTTTTATAAATCAAAAGCATTTAAAAACAATTCAAAGCGATATAAATAATTGAACTAAAAATAATGTTTAACTTAAAAATGAACACTGGAAATGAATTAAAATCAAAGAAAATTAAACAAACGACTTACATTTCTTAAGTCTGTGACCTCAGAAAATGTATGGGGCTACAATGCTTTTCTCATCCCTGGTATAAAGCAGATATGACAATACATCTGGCCCAACAGATCAGTATACCAGTGCCAGCCATCCCTTACTAGCCTTAAACAACTCCCTTCCTCTCGCTCACAACACAAGTAGCGAACGACTGAGACAAGGTGAACAATGCTTGACTTCTGGGATTTCCCAATCTGCGGTTGGTTGAATCCACGCACGCAGAACCCGAGGATAAAGAGGGCCAACTGTATACAAAATTTGAGTATAGATAAGGTAAGCACAAATAGGTTTTTTTCCACTGAGAGACTGGAACTAGAGGTCATTGGTTAAGGGTGAAGGGTGAAACACTTAAGGGGAATTTCACCCCGAGGGAGGTGATAGTGTTGAATCAGCTCTCAGCAGAAATGAATGTGGGTTCATTTTCAGCATTCAGGAAACTTGGGTAAATAAAATAGATGGGTGATGGTTCAAGTTCAGGATCAGATTGAAGGGATTTAGGCACAATAATAGTTTGGCATGGACCAGATGGGCCTGTTTCTGTTCTGTGGTGCTCTATGACTTTTAAGACCAACCCTGATGCAGGAATTGACCACAGTTATCGCTGTATCAATATCTACCAGCTTCTGCTTGAAGCAGGCTGAAGCTTTTATAAACAAAAGGAAACGTTAACATTGCAGAAGTCAGCTAGCATTTACACTCACCTTACGTTTTGTCACCACTTGAAGCATGAAGAGCAATCGCTGCTCAACATCGATGTGTCGTATCAAAGTCAGTACCAACTGAATGGAAAGCACTCAGACCGTGCTGTCTCCCCAGGGAGCAACTCCATTACATCCATTTTCACATTTTCTAGGAACTTACTTTCACATACAATCAACTCCTGATCGCCTTTGCCATGAACCTACCAGGGAAGGTTCCAGTAGCCAACTAATCTACAATATTATGGCAGGAATCTCACATGACCAGAGTGAAGTGTGCATGGCCCTTAGTATAATCAAAATCAAACCCAGTTCCTTGGGGCAGAAGGGCAACAGCTCTACCTGCTGTAACATCTCATGAACGGGCATTCTAACAGAATGGCCTGACAGTCAATACTTCAAAGCCAACCCTAAGAGACAAAGAGATGCCCAGCTCTTGTATCGGCATTGCAACCTACCACAATTCTCTTCGTCTCCACCATTATTACAATCTTGTTCACCATCACATCTCCAGGACACAGGGATACACTGAGTAGATCCAGGGTTGTAGCTGATTTCATTGACATGGCAAGTTCTCATGTCTATAGCCTTTTTTAAAATATTCTATCATTAGGAAATAAATTTTAAAACTGCAGGCAAAATAAGCAAGTGTGTTATACAAACAACCATTAACTAAGTCCTCAATTAAAAAGATTTGCAAAACACTCCATTGGTCAAGCAGCACTTGTCGAGACAAACTTGACACTTCTGGTATAATATCTTTTAGAACCCTTTACAGTCAATGACAGCTTGGAAACAGGCTCTTAATTCAGTTGTTTTTAAATACTAATACTATTCCAGCCAATTTTATTCTCCTCACGTTTCCATTGCCCTACCCAGAATGCAACATATATTTACACACCAGTTAATCTGTGCAATCACAAGGGTGTAAAACTCCATGGAAAGGTCAGAATGAACCCTGGCTGGAGGTGTGGCTCTTCTCTTCCTCCCTCACCTTCAGGTTTCAGGACTGCAGTACAAGACAGTCTTCTGTGCTATGGTGGAAACAGATAATGACATCTGCACAGCAGCTTGATTTGCATTACAGTAAACACAAAGTACACTGCAGATGTTGTGGTCAAAGGAACATGAACAACAAGCCGGAGAAACTCAGCAGGTCGGGCAGAATCCGCGGAAACGACGAGTCAACGTTTTATGCCGAGATCCTTCGTCAGGACAGGACTGACGAAGGGTCTCGGCCCGAAACGTTGACTACTCGTTTCCGCTGATGTTGCCTTACCAGCTGAGTCCATCCAGCTTGTTGTGCTTGTTGATTTGCAGTATAATGGCCCACAAAAGACATGCTGCTGAAGGTCACATGAGCAACTAATCTAATTTTAAACACCCATAATGATAGACGTGTACAAGCATTGCCAACATTTAATTTTTTGGCAATAAAGTATCCTGTTCCAATTGAGAATCCCCAAATGTATTAGAACTGAGTTTCATGAACCAACTTAGAGCAGAAACACTAACCCAAGTAGTTGAAATTCCAGACCTCTTAATCCAGAGTTGACTATGACTACATCCCCAGATCTAGTAGATTCAGCTCAATACTCACGACACACTTCTGGACTTTCATCTGATCCATCTGCACAGTCAGCTTCCCCATCACATTTCCACTTTCCAGCCACACAACGTCCATCACGGCATGTGAACTGAGAACTACCACAGGTTTTATTACCTAAGAAAATAGAATCCAGATTAGTACAAGACCCTGGGAAGATTAAACGTGTAAGTGTTCTTTAAGCAACTGGATTATGCCAAAGTCACCTGTTTGTACACAAGGAACTCTATGGAAGTTTGGTAAAAACCTAGGTTTTCTACATCCTTAAAAAAATTTAATTTTCGGCCAAATTTTATTCATTGGATTAAATTACTTTATTTATTTCCCTCCGCTCGGGTCCTTATTAATCTTCAGAATTCTAAACCCTATAAACTCCAACGTGGAACTAGACAAGGTTGTCCTTTGAGCCCTCTGCTTTTTGATTTGGCATTAGAGCCCTTAGCAATTGCTTTTCCAGAGTCTAAAGAGATTACTGGTATTTTAAGGAGAGGTACCATTCATAAAGTGTCCCCTCACCCCACCTTTTTCCATCCTGGCACGTTCTCCCTTCCTATCCAGACTTGAAGGGTCTCAGCCTGAAACATCAATTGTTTATTCATTTCCATAGATGCTGTTCCTCCAGTATTTAATGTGTTGCTTTAGATCGCCAACATCTACAGAATTTTCCGTGCTTGCAAGTCTACAACTAATTGTTCTTATACCTTACATATAGCAAAACCAAAGTAAAACACAAATACTGTGATCTTTTAATCTAAACACAGTATTGCAGGTGGAGACTGAAAGCCTGTTGTTGTTGTTCAACAGCTGATTCAGGTGTTCTCCCAATGTTGCTGTTGTTTCCCTGCACACATTATTATTTCATTATTAACACTATACAATAATTTTCACCATTAAGCACATGTGTGATGTACAAGTGTCAGACAAGGACTACTTACTGGTGGCATGCAAATTCAGAGTTGTGCATGGGGATCTCAAGCCATCTCATTATATATTCCAAAATCCAAAAAATAAAATTAAGTCCGAAACACTTTAGGCCCCAGGCATTTCAGAGATAATAGGTACTCAACCTGTACTTCCTAACCAGAGACGTTTCTTGGCTGGTCCTTTCCATGTCGCTCACTTTCACATGGTCCGCCCAAAACCTCATTACGACCTCCAAGTTTCATGACATATTATATTGGTTATTTGTGCAAGACCAGGGTGAGCTACCTCAACAACTATTGCTCACATCTACTGTGATGAAGCACTTTGAGGGATAGTGATGGCTCAAATTTACTACCTGAGCAAGGACCTGGAGCTGCTGTCATTTTCCTGCTACCAGAACAGATCTATAGTAGACAAAAATCTGACTTGTGTAAGGAGTTTCTCCTTCTATGTTACTGCTGAGGCTAATAAAATGGCTTCTTTGTTACGTCAAAATTAAAAATACTTCTTTGTTATGTTAACTGGTGAGAGAGCTTTCTCTCGCAGCTTGTTTGGGTTGTATTACTGATAAGGAGAATTGTATTCATTTGTTAACCAATTGGGATAGCTGTTAGTCTTTCTTGTGGTCTCTGTGTGCTAGTGTTGCGTGAGCTTTTGGGGGGGAATGCGTGGGGGGTTTAGACAGAGAAGGCGCGATGCTGTAAGCTGGGCGACAGAACAGACACCGAGCGGGAGTCCGAGGCCCAGTGTTTTCGGCGAGGACAGATTCGTGTGGAGCGTCTGGTCGACCACAGTTGTTGGTCCCAGGCGGCGGGTCGAGGAGGTCTGAGGGGATTGAATGGTGCCAAGAAGACTTCGTTAACTGAGCTCCAACGGTTGTGCACGAAGTGGTTGAACTTTGATAAGTTTGGCGCCTTTCACGTTTTCCTTTTATATTGTATCTTTATTAAGTACATAGTTCCAGTAAGATCTATAAACTGTAATCATTTAATCACATATGGTGTACTGTGTGTTATTTGGCGAGGTGGGGACATCACACAGTGTCTACACAAGCTGATTACCCAGTTTGGAGAGGCCGAAGTCTGCTCCCCCTAGACGGAAGCGAGCTGAGTGAGCCTGAGGCTTACCGGGGACTACACTGTGGGGGCTTATCCAGGATTGGATTCTGTGGAAGCTGTGTGATCGTCCTCTTTGAATAATGCATGCTGCGCGGATGGAAAGCTGGTGTGCCTCTGTGCGATTGGAAATAACTTCTCTTCCCTGATAATCACAGGTACACGTCAGGGACTGTGCTTCACCTACCATTCTGCACGTTACTGTAAAACTAGGCAAAGCTCAGACACCAGCTATAGATTTGCTGTTGACACCACCCCTGCTGGCAGAATCCCAGTTAGGGGGTGTACAGGGGTGAGATGAGCAGCTGGTTGAGTGGGGTCACAACAACCTTGCACTCAATGACAGAAAGAGCAAGGAACTGATTGTGGATTTCAGGACAAGGAAGTCGGAAGAACACGAGAATCCTCAATGGGTGAAAAAGGTCAGCAGCTTCAGCATAGAATGTTACAGCACAGTACAGGCCCTTCAGCCCATAATGTTCTGCCAAACCTTTACCCTACTCCAAGGTCTAATTCTTTCCTCCCACATAGGCCTTCATTTCTCTATCACCCATGTGTCCGAGTCGTAAATTTCTGTAATGTCCCCACCTCCACCTGACAGCATAAAAACTGACCTCCCCACCAGACTTGCCTCCTGTCACCTTAAAATGTCTGTCCAGAATTCCATTCAAATATTCCCAAAATAACCTGCACATTTCCATCCTGCATTCCCCCCCTTTGTCCCAGTACATCTGTTCCCAATTCACACTCCCAAGTTCCTCTCTAATTGCATCACGATGTCCCCATATTGTCTATTCCTATTCCTACGCCAAAGGTCAGGGAGTTGTGGTCACCGTCTCTGATATAGTCACCCAGAGAGATCTGACACCTGACCAGGTTCACTGTCTCGTGCCAGGCCATTCTGGATCTGGTTAGCAAATTTCTACAGGTGCACAGTGGACAGCGTTCTGACTGGTTGTATGGAGGCTTCAACGCACAGCATCAAAAGAGGCTGCACAGTCGCAGACTCAGCCACCTCTGTTGTGATCGCACACCTCCCTACCAAAGAGGAAATCTTCAAAAGGTGCTGCCTCAAGAAGGCAGCATCCACCCTTAAGGAGCCTCACCACTCAAGAAATGCCCTCTTCTCATTGCTACCATCTGCAAGGTACAGGAGCCTGAAGACCCACACTCAACATTTTAACAACTAACACACCACCATCAGATTTCTAAACAGTCCATGAACACCATCTCCCCATTTCTGTTCTGCACTGTTTTTAAAATGGTAACTCACTGTATTTTTGTCTTCACTACTGCCACAAAACAACAAATTTTACAGTGTCAGTGATAATAAACCCGATTCTCATTTACAAACTAGGCCATCCCAACTGTACCCCTCACCCTGCTATTTTGAAGGACTTGTATTTGTTTCTCCAACACTTGCATATTTTCCTGGTCATCTACCCCACTCAGCAGTGTTTTGGGGAGGGGGCGAGCACCTTCACTTTGCTGCCAGCTTTATTCCCATTGCAACATTCATGGGACTGTTCAATCCTCAGTTTCTGGTCTACACCTTCAGCTCTTCATGAAGTCCCATACGAAGGACTGAAGGAACTGCCCTAAAGCAGGAAGGATTGACCTTTAACCCCTTCCACAATCTGGGAATGGGAAACATTTCTGGCAGGCTAAGCAGCTGCTCACTTGTGAAGTGCATGGAGAATCATTGCCTGCAAAATGATGAATCATTTGATGTACAAGGGAAAGCCTCCATTTGTCTTTATCAATTCTTTAGCCACTGGCCTTAGGTTGCCGGCATCCTAATTTTTCAAGTGTCATTATAATCCTCAGCAACTTCAAATAATCAGCCTTTCTTTATACCGACAATCACGTGGGAATGTAGTTAATTGAGCAAGTGAATTTTATTTATATGCTAACTAGTGGTCTGAGTTAAGTACTCGTTATTTGCAAACGGCACCGAAACAGTCAAAGGGAATCAAGATGGCCTAATTTACCTACAGCAATTGTATTCCACAACAAGGAATTGCCCAGGGAGCGGGTTGTGTCCGAGGGTCTGTTTGTACACAGTGCAAAAATATTAAATTGAAGGTCATTAATGCTTTTGGCAAATCTAAAATGCAGTTCTTACTTTAAGTGCTGTTTCGCGCCAAATGTGAATTCAGGGGAAAACGCCAGCCTGAAGTATATGCACAGGCCATGCTTCAATAAAAATCCCTGGAGGAAGTGTGGCACTGAGAGTTACCATTGGACGATTAGTACAATTCGCTGACCAATCGCTTTCTGAGGCGGGTCTGCGGTTCAAGGCATCAAATAACAGAAGCAGGAATCGAGACCAACACGGTAACCTTCACTGTGTAGCGGTTTGCTACACCATAAGTGGGACACTAGACTAGAATGACATGTTCCGCCTCCCAGCCTGTACTGACCCATATTTCACAAATATTCACTCCAGCCAAGAAATCTAAGGCCTCAACCCTTTTATTTCAAGAGACAGTCGCGACGCGTTTGAAGCTACAATTACAAGGTCAAAAGTGAGGCAAGCCTCACGTTCAGGGCAAATACTTTAAAGTTTAACGCTCCAATTGAGCCATCTATTGTTATCAAAAAGCAAACCATGCACAAAGCAAAACGAGACCCCACGCGTTTACATTAACTACACTCAGAAGTTGCTGAAAGGGCAGGTGGAGGGGCAAACCAGTGAAGGGGTTTCATTTACTCCCTTGCGCCTTACTGCGAAGAAAGACCTGAATGTCATCAATGACACACCGACATCAAGTCCACTGTAGCAACTTCAACATGTGCACTGGTTCATTCACCTCTTATACCTGCGACTAATTAGGAACCCAATCTATTCATTGGACATCGCAACGCTGGCGAGGGCTTGCATCATACCGCTCAGGTTAGGGAGCAGGCACACCTCATGGATTTGCACAGCAGCCTAATTTGCATTACAGTAAACACAAAGTACACTGCAGATGTTGTGGTCAAAGGAACATGAACAACAAGCCGGAGAAACTCAGCAGGTCAGGCAGCATCCGTGGAAACGAACAGTCAACGTTTCGGGACGAGAACCTTCGTCAGGACAGGACTGACGAAGGGTCTCGGCCCGAAACGTTGACTACTCGTTTCCGCGGATGTTGCCTGACCAACTGAGTCCCTCCAGCTTGTTGTGCTTGTTGATTTGCAGCATAATGGCCCAAAAAAGACATGCTGCTGAAGGTCACATGAGCAACTAATTTTAAACACCCATAATGATAGAAGTGTACAAGCATTGCCAACATTTAATTTTTTGGCAATAAAGTTGCCAAAATTCTCATCCAATTGAGAATCCCCAAATGTATTAGACCTGAGTTTCATGAACCAACTTAGAGCAGAAACACTAACCCAAGTAGTTGAAATTCCAGACCTCTTAATCCAGAGTTGACTATGACTACATCCCCATATCTAGTAGATTCAGCTCAATACTCACGACACACTTCTGGACTTTCATCTGATCCATCTGCACAGTCAGCAACCCCATCACATTTCCGCTTTCCAGTCACACAACGTCCATCACGGCATGTGAACTGAGAGCTACCACAGGTTTTATTACCTAAGAAAATAGAATCCAGATTAGTACAAGACCCTGGGAAGATTAAACGTGTAAGTGTTCTTTAAGCAACTGGATTATGCCAAAGTCACCTGTTTGTACACAAGGAACTCTATGGAAGTTTGGTAAAAACCTAGGTTTTCTACATCCTTAGAAAAATTAAATTTGGACCAAATTTTATTCATTGGATTAAATTACTTTATTTATTTCCCTCCGCTCAGGTCCTTATTAATCTTCAGAATTCTAAACCCTATAAACTCCAACGTGGAACTAGACAAAGTTGTCCTTTGAGCCCTCTGCTTTTTGATTTGGCATTAGAGCCCTCAGCAGTTGCTTTTCCAGAGTCTAAAGAGATTACTGGTATTTTAAGGAGAGGTACCATTCATAAAGTGTCCCCTCACCCCACCTTTTAACATCCTGGCACGTTCTCCCTTCCTATCCAGACTTGAAGGGTCTCAGCCTGAAACATCAATTGTTTATTCATTTCCATAGATGCTGTTCCTCCAGTATTTTATGTGTTGCTTTAGATCGCCAACATCTACAGAATTTTCCGTGCTTGCAAGTCTACAACTAATTGTTCTTATACCTTACATATAGCAAAACCAAAGTAAAACACAAATACTGTGATCTTTTAATCTAAACACAGTATTGCAGGTGGAGACTGAAAGCCTGTTGTTGTTGTTCAACAGCTGATTCAGGTGTTCTCCCAATGTTGCTGTTGTTTCCCTGCACACATTATAATTTCATTATTAACACTATACAATAATTTTCACCATTAAGTACATGTGTGATGTACAAGTGTCAGACAAAGACTACTTACTGGTGGCATGCAGATTCAGAGTTGTGCATGGGGATCTCAAGCCATCTCATTATATATTCCAAACTCCAAAAAATAAAATTAAGTCCGAAACACTTTAGGCCCCAGGCATTTCAGAGATAATAGGTACTCAACCTGTACTTCCTAACCAGAGACGTTTCTTGGCTGGTCCTTTCCATGTCGCTCACTTTCACGTGGTCCGCCCAAAACCTCCTTACGACCTCCAAGTTTTATGACATATTATACTGGTTATTTGTGCAAGACCAGGGTGAGCTACCTCAAGAACTATTGCTCACATCTACTGTGATGAAGCACTTTGAGGAATAGTGATGGCTCAAATTCACTACCTGAACAAGAACCTGGAGCTGTTGTAATTTGCCCACCACCACAAAAGATCTATAGCAGACAAAAATCTGACTTGTGTAAGGAGTTTCTCCTTCTATGTTACTGCTGAGGCTAATAAAATGGCTTCTTTGTTACGTCAACATTAAAAATGCTTCTTTGTTATGTTAACTGGTGAGAGAGCTATCTCTCGCAGCTTGTTTGGGTTGTATTACTGATAAGGAGAATTGTATTCATTTGTTAACCTATTGGGATAGCTGTTAGTCTTTCTTGTGGTCTCTGTGAGCTAGTGTTGCATGAGCTTTTGGGGGGGAAAGACGTGGGGGGATTTAGAGAGAGAAGGCGCGATGCTGTAAGCTGGGCGACGGAACGGAAGTCGAGCGGGAGTCCGAGGCCCAGTGTTTTCGGCGAGGACAGATTCGTGTGGAGTGTCTGGTCGACCACTGTTGTTGGTCCCAGGCGGCGGGTCGAGGAGGTCTGAGGGGATTGAATGGTGCCAAGAAGACTTCGTTAACTGAGCTCCAACGGTTGTGCACGAAGTGGTTGAACTTTGATAAGTTTTGCGCCTTTTACGTTTTCCTTTTATATTGTACCTCTATTAAGTACATAGTTCCAGTAAGATATATAAAGTGTAATCATTTAATCGCATATGGTGTACTGTGTGTTTTTGGGCGAGGCGGGGACATCACACAGCATCTACACAAGCTGATTACCCAGTTTGGTGGGGCCGAAGCCTGCTCCCCCTAGACGGAAGCGAGCTGAGTGAGCCTGAGGCTTACCGGGGACTACACTGTGGGGGCTTATCCAGGATTGGATTCTGTGGAAGCTGTGTGATCGCCCTCTTTGAATTATGCATGCTGCAGGGATGGAAAGCTGGTGTGCCTCTGTGCGATTGGAAATAACTTCTCTTCCCTGATAATCACAGGTACACGTCAAGGACTGTGCTTCACCTACCATTCTGAACGTTACTGTAAAGCCAGGCAAATCTCAGACACCAGCTATAAATTTCCTGTTGACACCACCCCTGCTGGCAGAATCCCAGGTAGGGGGTGTACAGGGCTGAGATGAGCAGCTGGTTGAGTGGGGTCACAACAACCTTGCACTCAATGACAGAAAGAGCAAGGAACTGATTGTGGATTTCAGGACAAGGAAGTCGGAAGAACACGAGAATCCTCAATGGGCGAAAAAGGTCAGTAGCTTCAGCATAGAATGTTACAGCACAGTACAGGCCCTTCAGCCCATAATGTTCTGCCAAACCTTCACCCTACTCCAAGGTCTAATTCTTTCCTCCCACATAGGCCTTCATTTATCTATCACCCATGTGTCCAAGAGTCGTAAATGTCTGTAATGTTCCCACCTCCACCTGACAGCATAAAAACTGTCCTCCCCCCCAGACTTGCCTCCTGTCACCTTAAAATGTCTGTCCAGAATTCCATGGAAGTATTCCCAAAATAACCTGCACATTTCCATCCTGCATTCCCTCTTTGTCGCAGTACATCTGTTCCCAATTCACACTCCCACGTTCCTCTCTAATTGCATCACGATGTCCCCATATTGTCTATTCCTATTCCCACGGCAAAGGTCAGGGAGTTGTGGTCACCGTCTCTGATATAGTCACCCAGAGAGATCTGACACCTGACCAGGTTCACTGTCTCGTGCCAGGCCATTCTGGATCTGGTTAGCAAGTTTCTACAGGTGCACAGTGGACAGCGTTCTGACTGGTTGTATGGAGACTTCAACGCACAGCATCGAAAGAGGCTGCAGAGTCACAGACTCAGCCACCTCTGTTGTGATCACACACCTCCCTATCAAAGAGGAAATCTTCAAAAGGTGCTGCCTCAAGAAGGCAGCATCCACCATTAAGGAGCCTCACCACTCAAGAAATGCCCTCTTCTCATTGCTACCAACTGCAAGGTACAGGAGCCTGAAGACCCACACTCAACATTTTAACAGCTAACACACCACCATCAGAATTCTAAAGAGTCCATGAACACCATCTCCCCATTTCTGTTCTGCACTGTTTTTAAAATGGTAACTCACTGTATTTTTGCCTTTACTACTGCCACAAAACAACAGATTTTACAGTGTCAGTGATAATAAACCCGATTCTCATTTACAAACTTGGCCATCCCAACTGTACCGCTCACCCTGCTATTTTGAAGGACTTGTATAGTTTCTCCAACACTTGCATATTTTCCTGGTCATCTACCCCACTCAGCAGTGTTTTGGGAGGGGGCGAGCCCCTTCACTTTGCTGCCAGCTTTATTCCCATTGCAACATTCATGGGATTGTTCAATCCTCAGTTTCTGGTCTACACCTTCAGCTCTTCATGAAGTCCCATACGATGGACTGAAGGAACTGCCCTAAAGCAGCAAGGATTGACCTTTAACCCCTTCCACAATCTGGGAATGGGGAACATTTCTGGCAGGCTAAGCAGCTGCTCACTTGTGAAGTGCATGGAGAATCATTGCCTGCAAAATGATGATTCATTTGATGTACAAGGGAAAGCCTCCATTTGTCTTTATCAATTCTTTAGCCATTGGCCTTAGGTTGCCGGCATCCTAATTTTTCAAGTGTCATTATAATCCTCAGCAACTTCAAATAATCAGCCTTTCTTTATACCGACAATCACGTGGGAATATAGTTAATTGAGCAAGTGAACTTTTATTTACATGCTAACTAGTGGTCTGAGTTAAGTACTCATTATTTGCAACCAGCACCGAAACAGTCAAAGGGAATGAAGATGGCCTAATTTACCTACAGAAATTGTATTCCGCAACAAAGAATTGCCCAGGGAGCGGGTTGTGTCCGAGGGTCTGTTTGTACACAGTGCAAAAATGTTAACATGAAGGTCATTAATGATTTTTGGCAAATCTAAAATGTAGTTCTTACTTTAAGTGCCGTTTGACGCGAAACGGGAATTCAGGGGAAAACGCCAGCATGAAGTTTATGCACAGGCCATGCTTCAATAAAAATCCCTGGAGGAAGTGCGGCACCGAGAGTTACCATTGGACAGTTAGTACAATTCGCTGACCAATCGCTTTCAGAGGCGGGTCTGCAGTTCAAGGCATCAAATAACAGAAGCGGGAATCGAGTCCAACATGGTAACATTCACGGTGTAGCGGTTTGCTACACCACAAGTGGGACACTAGACTAGAATGGCATGTTCCGCCTCCCTGCCTGTACTGACCCATATTTCACAAATATTCACTCCAGCCAAGAAATCTAAGGCCTCAACCCTTTTATTTCAAGAGACAGTCGCGACGCGTTTGAAGCTACAATTACAAGGTCAAAAGTGAGGCAAGCCTCACGTTCAGGGCAAATACTTAAAAGTTTAACGCTCCAATTGAGCCATCTATTGTTATCAAAAAGCAAACCATGCACAAAGCAAAACGAGACCTCACGCGTTTACATTAACTACACTCAGAAGTTGCTGAAAAGGCAGGTGGAGGGGCAAACCAGTGAAGGGGTTTCATTTACTCCCTTGCGCCTTACTGCGAAGAAAGACCTGAATGTGATCAATGGCACACCGACATCAAGTCCACTGTCGCATCTTCAACATGTGCACTGGTTCATTCACATCTTATACCTGCGACTAATTAGGAACCCAATCTATTCATTGGACATCGCAACGCTGGCGAGGGCTTGCATCATACCGCTCAGGTTAGGGAGCAGGCACACCTCATGGATTTGCACAGCAGCCTGATTTGCATTACAGTAAACACAAAGTACACTGCAGATGTTGTGGTCAAAGGAACATGAACAACAAGCCGGAGAAACTCAGCAGGTCAGGCAGCATCCGTGGAAACGAACAGTCAATGTTTCAGGCCGAGACCCTTCGTCAGGACAGGACTGACGAAGGGTCTCGGCCCGAAACGTTGACTACTCGTTTCTACGGATGTTGCCTTACCAGCTGAGTCCCTCCAGCTTGTTGTGCTTGTTGATTTGCAGTATAATGGCCCAGTAAATACATGCTGCTGAAGGTCACATGAGCAACTAATCTAGTTTTAAACACCCATAATGATAGAAGTGTACAAGCATTGCCAACATTTAATTCTTTGGCAATAAAGTATCCTGTTCCAATTGAGAATCCCCAAATGTATTAGAATTGAGTTTCATGAACCGACTTAGAGCAGAAGCACTAACCCAAGTAGTTGAAATTCCAGACCTCTTAATCCAGAGTTGACTATGACTACCTCCCCAGATCTAGTAGATTCAGCTCAATACTCACGACACAGTTCTGGACTTTCATCTGATCCATCTGCACAGTCAGCATCCCCATCGCATTTCCACTTTCCAGCCACACAACGTCTATCACGGCATGTGAACTCAGAACTACCACAGGTTTTATTACCTAAGAAAATAGAATCCAGATTAGTACAAGACCCTGGGAGGATTAAACATGTAAGTGTTCTTTAAGCAACTGGATTATGCCAAAGTCACCTGTTTGTACAAAAGGAACTCTATGGAAGTTTGGTAAAAACCTAGGTTTTCTACATCCTTAGAAAAATTTAATTTTCGACCAAATTTTATTCATTGGATTAAATTACTTTATTTATTTCCCTCTGCTCAGGTCCTTATTAATCTTCAGAATTCTAAACCCTATAAACTCCAACGTGGAACTAGACAAGGTTGTCTTTTGAGCCCTCTGCTTTTTGATTTGGCATTAGAGCCCTTAGCAATTGCTTTTCCAGAGTCTAAAGAGATTACTGGTATTTGAAGGAGAGGTACCATTCATAAAGTGTCCCCTCACCCCACCTTTTTCCATCCTGGCATGTTCTCCCTTCCTATCCAGACTTGATGGGTCTCAGCCTGAAACATCAATTGTTTATTCATTTCCATAGATGCTGTTCCTCCAGTATTTTATGTGTTGCTTTAGATCGCCAACATCTACAGAATTTTCTGTGCTTGCAAGTCTCCAACTAATTGTTCTTATACCTTACATATAGCAAAACCAAAGTAAAACACAAATACTGTGATCTTTTAATCTAAACACAGTATTGCAGGTGGAGACTGAAAGCCTGTTGTTGTTGTTCAACAGCTGATTCAGGTGTTCTCCCAATGTTGCTGTTGTTTCCCTGCACACATTATAATTTCATTACTAACAGTATACAATAATTTTCACCATTAAGTACATGTGTGATGTACAAGTGTCAGACAAGGACTACTTACTGGTGGCATGCAAATTCAGAGTTGTGCATGGGGATCTCAAGCCATCTCATTATATATTCCAAAATCCAAAAAATAAAATTAAGTCCAAAACACTTTAGGCCCCAGGCATTTCAGAGATAATAGGTACTCAACCTGTACTTCCTAACCAGAGACGTTTCTTGGCTGGTCCTTTCCATGTCGCTCACTTTCACGTGGTCCGCCCAAAACCTCCTTACCTCCAAGTTTCATGACATATTATATTGGTTATTTGTGCAAGACCAGGGTGAGCTACCTCAACAACTATTGCTCACATCTACTGTGATGAAGCACTTTGAGGGATAGTGATGGCTCAAATTTACTAACTGAGCAAGGACCTGGAGCTGCTGTCATTTTCCTGCCACCACAACAGATCTATAGCAGACAAAAATCTGACTTGTGTAAGGAGTTTCTCCTTCTATGTTACTGCTGAGGCTAAGAAATTGGCTTCTTTGTTACGTCAAAATTAAAAATGCTTCTTTGTTATGTTAACTGGTGAGAGAGCTTTCTCTCGCAGCTTGTTTGGGTTGTATTACTGATAAGGAGAATTGTATTCATTTGTTAACCAATTGGGATAGCTGTTAGTCTTTCTTTGGTCTCTGTGAGCTAGTGTTACGTGAGCTTTTGGTGGGGGAAGACGTGGGGGGATTTAGAGAGAGAAGGCGCGATGCTGTAAGCTGGGTGACGGAACGGACGCCGAGCGGGAGTCCGAGGCCCAGTGTTTTCGGCGAGGACAGATTCGTGTGGAGTGTCTGGTCGACCACTGTTGTTGGTCCCAGGCGGCGGGTCGAGGAGGTCTGAGGGGATTGAATGGTGCCAAGAAGACTTCGTTAACTGAGCTCCAATGGTTGTGCACGAAGTGGTTGAACTTTGATAAGTTTGGCGCCTTTTACGTTTTCCTTTTATATTGTATCTCTATTAAGTACATAGTTCCAGTAAGATCTATAAAGTCTAATCATTTAATCGCATATGGTGTACTGTGTGTTATTTGGCGAGGTGGGGACATCACATAGCGTCTACACAAGCTGATTACACAGTTTGGAGAGACCGAAGTCTGCTCCCCCTAGACGGAGCGAGCTGAGTGAGCCTGAGGCTTACCGGGGACTACACTGTGGGGGCTTATCCAGGATTGGATTCTGTGGAAGCTGTGTGATCACCCTCTTGCATGCTGAGGGGATGGAAAGCTGGTGTGCCTCTGAGCGATTGGAAATAACTTCTCTTCCCGGATAATCACAGGTATACGGCAAGGACTGTGCTTCACCTACCATTCTGCACGTTACTGTAAAGCCAGGCAAAGCTCAGACACCAGCTATAAATTTGCTGTTGACACCACCCCTGCTGGCAGAATCTCAGTTAGGGGGTATACAGGGGTTAAATGGGGCAGCTGATTGAGTGAGGTCACAACAACCTTGCACTCAATGACAGTAAGAGCAAGGAACTGATTGTGGATTTCAGGACAAGGAAGTCGGAAGAACACGAGAATCCTCAATGGGTGAAAAAGGTCAGCAGCTTCAGCATAGAATGTTACAGCACAGTACAGGCCCTTCAGCCCATAATGTTCTGCCAAACCTTTACCCTACTCCAAGGTCTAATTCTTTCCTCCCACATAGGCATTCATTGTTCTATCACCCATGTGTCCGAGTTGTAAATGTCTGTAATGTCCCCACCTCCACCTGACAGCATCAAAACTGACCTCCGCCTCAGACTTGCCTCCTGTCACCTTAAAATGTCTGTCCAGAATTCCATGCAAGATTCCGTAAATAACCTGGACATTTCCATCATGCATTTCCCCCCTTTGTCCCAGTACATTTGTTCCCAATTCACACTCCCAAGTTCCTCTCTAATTGCATCACGATGTCCCCATATTGTCTATTCCTATTCCCACGGCAAAGGTCAGGGAGTTGTGGTCACCGTCTCTGATATAGTCACCCAGAGAGATCTGACACCTGACCAGGTTCACTGTCTTGTGCCAGGCCATTCTGGATCTGGTTAGCAAATTTCTACAGGTGCACAGTGGACAGCGTTCTGACTGGTTGTATGGAGGCTTCAACGCACAGCATCGAAAGAGGCTGCAGAGTCACAGACTCAGCCACCTCTGTTGTGATCACACACCTCCATACCAAAGAGGAAATCTTCAAAAGGTGCTGCCTCAAGAAGGCGGCATCCACCCTTAATGAGCCTCACCACTCAAGAAATGCCCTCTTCTCATTGCTACCATCTGCAAGGTACAGGAGCCTGAAGACCCACACTCAACATTTTAACAGCTAACACACCACCATCAGATTTCTAAAGAGTCCATTAACACCATCTCCCCATTTCTGTTCTGCACTGTTTTTAAAATGGTAACTCAGTTTTTTTGTCTTTACTACTGCCACAGAACAACAGATTTTACAGTGTCAGTGATAATAAACCCGATTCTCATTTACAAACTTGGCCATCCCAACTGTACCCCTCACCCTGCTATTTTGAAGGACTTGTATTTGTTTCTCCAACACTTGCATATTTTCCTGGTCATCTACCCCACTCAGCAGTGTTTTGGGGAGGGGGCGAGCCCCTTCACTTTGCTGCCAGCTTTATTCCCATTGCAACATTCATGGGACTGTTCAATCCTCAGTTTCTGGTCTACACCTTCAGCTCTTCATGAAGTCCCATACGAAGGACTGAAGGAACTGCCCTAAAGCAGCAAAGATTGACCTTTAACCCCTTCCACAATCTGGGAATGGGGAACATTTCTGGCAGGCTAAGCAGCTGCTCACTTGTGAAGTGCATGGAGAATCATTGCCCGCAAAATGATGATTCATTTGATGTACAAGGGAAAGCCTCCATTTGTCTTTATCAATTCTTTAGCCATTGCCCTTAGGTTGCCGGCATCCTAATTTTTCAAGTGTCATTATAATCCTCAGCAACTTCAAATAATCAGCCTTTCTTTATACCGACAATCACGCGGGAATGTAGTTAATTGAGCAAGTGAACTTTTATTTACATGCTAACTAGTGGTCTGAGTTAAGTACTCGTTATTTGCAAACGGCACTGAAACAGTCAAAGGGAACGAAGATGGCCTAATTTACCTACAGAAATTGTATTCCGCAACAAAGAATTGCCCAGGCAGTGGGTTGTGTCCGAGCATCTGTTTGTACAGAGTACAAAATGTTAACGTGAAGGTCATTAATGATTTTTGGCAAATCTAAAATATAGTTCTTACTTTAAGTGCCGTTTCACGCGAAATGGGAATTCAGGGGAAAACGCCAGCATGAAGTTTATGCACAGGCCATGCTTCAATAAAAATCCCTGGAGGAAGTGTGGCACCGAGAGTTACCATTGGACGGTTAGTACAATTCACTGACCAATCGCTTTCAGAGGCGGGTCTGCAGTTCAAGGCATCAAATAACAGAAGCAGGAATCGACTCCAACACTGTAACCTTCACTGTGTAGCGGTTTGCTACACCACAAGTGGGACACTAGACTAGAATGGCATGTTCCGCCTCCCAGCCTGTACTGACCCATATTTCACAAATATTCACTCCAGCCAAGAAATCTAAGGCCTCAACCCTTTTATTTCAAGAGACAGTCGCGACGCGTTTGAAGCTACAATTACAAGGTCAAAAGTGAGGCAAGCCTCACGTTCAGGGCAAATACTTAAAAGTTTAACGCTCCAATTGAGCCATCTATTGTTATCAAAAAGCAAACCATGCACAAAGCAAAACGAGACCTCACGCGTTTACATTAACTACACTCAGAAGTTGCTGAAAAGGCAGGTGGAGGGGCAAACCAGTGAAGGGGTTTCATTTACTCCCTTGCGCCTTACTGCGAAGAAAGACCTGAATGTGATCAATGGCACACCTACTTCAAGTCCACTGTAGCAACTTCAACATGTGCACTGGTTCATTCACGTCTTATACCTGCGACTAATTAGGAACCCAATCTATTCATTGGACATCGCAACGCTGGCGAGGGCTTGCATCATACCGCTCAGGTTAGGGAGCAGGCACACCTCATGGATTTGCACAGCAGCCTGATTTGCATTACAGTAAACACAAAGTACACTGCAGATGTTGTGGTCAAAGGAACATGAACAACAAGCCGGAGAAACTCAGCAGGTCAGGCAGCATCCGTGGAAACGAAGAGTCAACGTTTCAGGCCGAGACCCTTCGTCAGGACAGGACTGACGAAGGGTCTCGGCCCGAAACGTTGACTACTCGTTTCTACGGATGTTGCCTTACCAGCTGAGACCGTACAGCTTGTTGTGCTTGTTGATTTGCAGTATAATGGCCCACAAAAGACATGCTGCTGAAGGTCACATGAGCAACTAATCTAGTTTTAAACACTCATAATGATAGAAGTGTACAAGCATTGCCAACATTTAATTCTTTGGCAATAAAGTATCCTGTTCCAATTGAGAATCCCCAAATGTATTAGAATTGAGTTTCATGAACCGACTTAGAGCAGAAGCACTAACCCAAGTAGTTGAAATTCCAGACCTCTTAATCCAGAGTTGACTATGACTACATCCCCAGATCTAGTAGATTCAGCTCAATACTCACGACACACTTCTGGACTTTCATCTGATCCATCTGCACAGTCAGCATCCCCATCGCATTTCCACTTTCCAGCCACACAACGTCCATCACGGCATGTGAACTGAGAACTACCACAGGTTTTATTACCTAAGAAAATAGAATCCAGATTAGTACAAGACCCTGGGAGGATTAAACATGTAAGTGTTCTTTAAGCAACTGGATTATGCCAAAGTCACCTGTTTGTACACAAGGAACTCTATGGAAGTTTGGTAAAAACCTAGGTTTTCTACATCCTTAGAAACATTTAATTTTCGACCAAATTTTATTCATTGGATTAAATTACTTTATTTATTTCCCTCTGATCAGGTCCTTATTAATCTTCAGAATTCTAAACCCTATAAACTCCAACGTGGAACTAGACAAGGTTGTCTTTTGAGCCCTCTGCTTTTTGATTTGGCATTAGAGCCCTTAGCAATTGCTTTTCCAGAGTCTAAAGAGATTACTGGTATTTGAAGGAGAGGTATCATTCATAAAGTGTCCCCTCACCCCACCTTTTTCCATCCTGGCATGTTCTCCCTTCCTATCCAGACTTGAAGGGTCTCAGCCTGAAACATCAATTGTTTATTCATTTCCATAGATGCTGTTCCTCCAGTATTTTATGTGTTGCTTTAGATCGCCAACATCTACAGAATTTTCCGTGCTTGCAAGTCTACAACTAATTGTTCTTATACCTTACATATAGCAAAACCAAAGTAAAACACAAATACTGTGATCTTTTAATCTAAACACAGTATTGCAGGTGGAGACTGAAAGCCTGTTGTTGTTGTTCAACAGCTGATTCAGGTGTTCTCCCAATGTTGCTGTTGTTTCCCTGCACACATTATAATTTCATTATTAACACTATACAATAATTTTCACCATTAAGTACATGTGTGATGTACAAGTGTCAGACAAGGACTACTTACTGGTGGCATGCAAATTCAGAGTTGTGCATGGGGATCTCAAGCCATCTCATTATATATTCCAAAATCCAAAAAATAAAATTAAGTCCAATACACTTTAGGCCCAGGCATTTCAGAGATAATGGGTTCTCAACCTGTACTTCCTAACCAGAGACGTTTCTTGGCTGGTTCTTTCCATGTCGCTCACTTTCACGTGGTCCGCCCAAAACCTCCTTACCTCCAAGTTTCATTACATATTATATTGGTTATTTGTGCAAGACCAGGGTGAGCTACCTCAACAACTATTGCTCACATCTACTGTGATGAAGCACTTTGAGGGATAGTGATGGCTCAAATTTACTACCTGAGCAAGGACCTGGAGCTGCTGTCATTTTCCTGCCACCAGAACAGATCTATAGAAGACAAAAATCTGACTTGTGTAAGGAGTTTCTCCTTCTATGTTACTGCTGAGTCTAAGAAATTGGCTTCTTTGTTACGTCAACATTAAAAATGCTTCTTTGTTATGTTAACTGGTGAGAGAGCTTTCTCTCGCAGCTTGTTTGGGTTGTATTACTGATAACGAGAATTGTATTCATTTGTTAACCAATTGGGATAGCTGTTAGTCTTTCTTGTGGTCTCTGTGAGCTAGTGTTGCGTGAGCTTTTGGGGGGAAGGCGTGGGGGGTTTAGACAGAGAAGGCGCGATGCTGTAAGCTGGGCGACAGAACGGACACCGAGCGGGAGTCCGAGGCCCAGTGTTTTCAGTGAGGACAGATTCGTGTGGAGTGTCTGGTCGACTACTGTTGTTGGTCCCAGGCAACGAGTCGAGGAGGTCTGAAGGGGATTGAATGGTGCCAAGAAGAGTTTGTTAACTGAGCTCCAACGGTTGTGCACGAAGTGGTTGAACTTTGATAAGTTTGGCGCCTTTTACGTTTTCCTTTTATATTGTATCTCTATTAAGTACATAGTTCCAGTAAGATCTATAAAGTCTAATCATTTAATCGCATATGGTGTACTGTCTGTTATTTGGCGTGGTGGGGACATCACACAGCATCTACACAAGCTGATTACCCAGTTTGGAGAGGCCGAAGTCTGCTCCCCCTAGACGGAAGCGAGCTGAGTGAGCCTGAGGCTTACCGGGGACTACACTGTGGGGGCTTATCCAGGATTGGATTCTGTGGAAGCTGTGTGATCACCCTCTTTGAATTATGCATGCTGAGGGGATGGAAAGCTGGTGTGCCTCTGAGCGATTGGAAATAACTTCTCTTCCCTGATAATCACAGGTACACGGCAAGGACTGTGCTTCACCTACCATTCTGCACGTTACTGTAAAGCCAGGCAAAGCTCAGACAAATTTGCTGTTGACACCACCCCTCCTGGTAGAATCCCAGTTAGGGGGTGTACAGGGGTGAGATGAGCAGCTGGTTGAGTGGGGTCACAACAACCTTGCACTCAATGACAGAAAGAGCAAGGAACTGATTGTAGATTTCAGGACAAGGAAGTCGGAAGAAAACGAGAATCCTCAATGGGTGAAAAAGGTCAACAGCTTCAGCATAGAATGTTACAGCACAGTACAGGCCCATCAGCCCATAATGTTCTGCCAAACCTTTACCCTACTCCAAGGTCTAATTCTTTCCTCCCACA
This sequence comes from Hemitrygon akajei, assembly GCF_048418815.1. Classification (NCBI taxonomy): domain Eukaryota; kingdom Metazoa; phylum Chordata; class Chondrichthyes; order Myliobatiformes; family Dasyatidae; genus Hemitrygon; species Hemitrygon akajei. The sequence goes on from NC_133125.1 coordinate 53,862,690, forward strand.
TAGGCCTTCATTGTTCTATCACCCATGTGTCCAAGAGTCGTAAATGTCTGTAATGTCCCCACTTCCACCTGACAGCATAAAAACTGACCTCCCCACCAGACTTGCCTCCTGTCACCTTAAAATGTCTGTCCAGAATTCCATGCAAGATTCCCTAAATAACCTGGACATTTCCATCATGCATTTCCCCTTTTCTCCCAGTGCATTTGTTCCCAATTCACACTCCCAAGTTCCTCTCTAATTGCATCACGATGTCCCCATATTGTCTATTCCTATTCCTACGCCAAAGGTCAGGGAGTTGTGGTCACCGTCTCTGATATAGTCACCCAGAGAGATCTGACACCTGACCAGGTTCACTGTCTCGTGCCAGGCCATTCTGGATCTGGTTAGCAAATTTCTACAGGTGCACAGTGGACAGCGTTCTGACTGGTTGTATGGAGGCTTCAATGCACAGCATCGAAAGAGGCTGCACAGTCGCAGACTCAGCCACCTCTGTTGTGATCACACACCTCCCTACCAAAGAGGAAATCTTCAAAAGGTGCTGCCTCAAGAAGGCAGCATCCACCCTTAAGGAGCCTCACCACTCAAGAAATGCCCTCTTCTCATTGCTACCATCTGCAAGGTACAGGAGCCTGAAGACCCACACTCAACATTTTAACAACTAACACACCACCATCAGATTTCTAAACAGTCCATGAACACCATCTCCCCATTTCTGTTCTGCACTGTTTTTAAATGGTAACTCACTGTATTTTTGACTTCACTATTGCCACAGAACAACAGATTTTACAGTGTCAGTGATAATAAACCCGATTCTCATTTACAAACTAGGCCATCCCAACTGTACCCCTCACCCTGCTATTTTGAAGGACTTGTATTTGTTTCTCCAACACTTGCATATTTTCCTGGTCATCTACCCCACTCAGCAGTGTTTTGGGGAGGGGGCGAGCACCTTCACTTTGCTGCCAGCTTTATTCCCATTGCAACATTCATGGGACTGTTCAATCCTCAGTTTCTGGTCTACACCTTCAGCTCTTCATGAAGTCCCATACGAAGGACTGAAGGAACTGCCCTAAAGCAGCAAGGATTGACCTTTAACCCCTTCCACAATCTGGGAATGGGAAACATTTCTGGCAGGCTAAGCAGCTGCTCACTTGTGAAGTGCACGGAGAATCATTGCCTGCAAAATGATGAATCATTTGATGTACAAGGGAAAGCCTCCATTTGTCTTTATCAATTCTTTAGCCATTGGCCTTAGGTTGCCGGCATCCTAATCTTTCAAGTGTCATTATAATCCTCAGCAACTTCAAATAATCAGCCTTTCTTTATACCGACAATCACGCGGGAATATAGTTAATTGAGCAAGTGAACTTTTATTTACATGCTAACTAGTGGTCTGAGTTAAGTACTCGTTATTTGCAACCAGCACCTAAACAGTCAAAGGGAACGAAGATGGCCTAATTTATCTACAGCAATTGTATTCCGCAACAAAGAATTGCCCAGGGAGCGGGTTGTGTCTGAGGGTCTGTTTGTACACAGTGCAAAAATGTTAACGTGAAGGTCATTAATGATTTTTGGCAAATCTAAAAGGTAGTTCTTACTTTAAGTGCCGTTTCACGCGAAATGGGAATTCAGGGGAAAACGCCAGCATGAAGTTTATGCACAGGCCATGCTTCAATAAAAATCCCTGGAGGAAGTGCGGCACCGAGAGTTACCATTGGACAGTTAGTACAATTCGCTGACCAATCGCTTTCAGAGGCGGGGCTATGGTTCAAGGCATCAAATAACAGAAGCAGGAATCGAGTCCAACACGGTAACCTTCACGGTGTAGCGGTTTGCTACACCACAAGTGGGACACTAGACTAGAATGGCATGTTCCGCCTCCCAGCCTGTACTGACCCATATTTCACAAATATTCACTCCAGCCAAGAAATCTAAGGCCTCAACCCTTTTATTTCAAGAGACAGTCGCGACGCGTTTGAAGCTACAATTACAAGGTCAAAAGTGAGGCAAGCCTCACGTTCAGGGCAAATACTTAAAAGTTTAACGCTCCAATTGAGCCATCTATTGTTATCAAAAAGCAAACCATGCACAAAGCAAAACGAGACCCCACGCTTTTACATTAACTACACTCAGAAGTTGCTGAAAAGGCAGGTGGAGGGGCAAACCAGTGAAGGGGTTTCATTTACTCCCTTGCGCCTTACTGCGAAGAAAGACCTGAATGTGATCAATGGCACACCGACATCAAGTCCACTGTCGCATCTTCAACATGTGCACTGGTTCATTCACGTCTTATACCTGTGACTAATTAGGAACCAATCTATTCATTGGACATCGCAACGCTGGCGAGGGCTTGCATCATACCGCTCAGGTTAGGGAGCAGGCACACCTCATGGATTTGCACAGCAGCCTGATTTGCATTACAGTAAACACAAAGTACACTGCAGATGTTGTGGTCAAAGGAACATGAACAACAAGCCGGAGAAACTCAGCAGGTCGGGCAGCATCCGTGGAAACGAACAGTCAACGTTTCGGGACGAGAACCTTCGTCAGGACAGGACTGACGAAGGGTCTCGGCCCGAAACGTTGACTACTCGTTTCCGCGGATGTTGCCTGACCAACTGAGTCCCTCCAGCTTGTTGTGCTTGTTGATTTGCAGTATAATGGCCCAAAAAAGACATGCTGCTGAAGGTCACATGAACAACTAATCTAATTTTAAACACCCATAATGATAGAAGTGCACAAGCATTGCCAACATTTAATTTTTTGGCAATAAATTATCCTGTTCCAATTGAGAATCCCCAAATGTATTAGACCTGAGTTTCATGAACCAACTTAGAGCAGAAACACTAACCCAAGTAGTTGAAATTCCAGACCTCTTAATCCAGAGTTGACTATCACTACATCCCCATATCTAGTAGATTCAGCTCAATACTCACGACACACTTCTGGACTTTCATCTGATCCATCTGCACAGTCAGCAACCCCATCACATTTCCGCTTTCCAGTCACACAACGTCCATCACGGCATGTGAACTGAGAGCTACCACAGGTTTTATTACCTAAGAAAATAGAATCCAGATTAGTACAAGACCCTGGGAAGATTAAACGTGTAAGTGTTCTTTAAGCAACTGGATTATGCCAAAGTCACCTGTTTGTACACAAGGAACTCTATGGAAGTTTGGTAAAAACCTAGGTTTTCTACATCCTTAGAAAAATTAAATTTGGACCAAATTTTATTCATTGGATTAAATTACTTTATTTATTTCCCTCCGCTCAGGTCCTTATTAATCTTCAGAATTCTAAACCCTATAAACTCCAACGTGGAACTAGACAAAGTTGTCCTTTGAGCCCTCTGCTTTTTGATTTGGCATTAGAGCCCTCAGCAGTTGCTTTTCCAGAGTCTAAAGAGATTACTGGTATTTTAAGGAGAGGTACCATTCATAAAGTGTCCCCTCACCCCACCTTTTACCATCCTGGCACGTTCTCCCTTCCTATCCAGACTTGAAGGGTCTCAGCCTGAAACATCAATTGTTTATTCATTTCCATAGATGCTGTTCCTCCAGTATTTTATGTGTTGCTTTAGATCGCCAACATCTACAGAAATTTCCGTGCTTGCAAGTCTACAACTAATTGTTCTTATACCTTACATATAGCAAAACCAAAGTAAAACACAAATACTGTGATCTTTTAATCTAAACACAGTATTGCAGGTGGAGACTGAAAGCCTGTTGTTGTTGTTCAACAGCTGATTCAGGTGTTCTCCCAATGTTGCTGTTGTTTCCCTGCACACATTATAATTTCATTATTAACAGTATACAATAATTTTCACCATTAAGTACATGTGTGATGTACAAGTGTCAGACAAGGACTACTTACTGGTGGCATGCAAATTCAGAGTTGTGCATGGGGATCTCAAGCCATCTCATTATATATTCCAAAATCCAAAAAATAAAATTAAGTCCGAAACACTTTAGGCCCCAGGCATTTCAGAGATAATAGGTACTCAACCTGTACTTCCTAACCAGAGACGTTTCTTGGCTGGTCCTTTCCATGTCGCTCACTTTCACGTGGTCCGCCCAAAACCTCCTTACGACCTCCAAGTTTTATGACATATTATACTGGTTATTTGTGCAAGACCAGGGTGAGCTACCTCAACAACTATTGCTCACATCTACTGTGATGAAGCACTTTGAGGGATAGTGATGGCTCAAATTCACTACCTGAACAAGAACCTGGAGCTGTTGTAATTTGCCCGCCACCACAACAGATCTATAGCAGACAAAAATCTGACTTGTGTAAGGAGTTTCTCCTTCTATGTTACTGCTGAGGCTAATAAAATGGCTTCTTTGTTACGTCAACATTAAAAATGCTTCTTTGTTATGTTAACTGGTGAGAGAGCTTTCTCTCACAGCTTGTTTGGTTTGTATTACTGATAAGGAGAATTGTATTCATTTGTTAACCTATTGGGATAGCTGTTAGTCTTTCTTGTGGTCTCTGTGTGCTAGTGTTGCGTGAGCTTTTGGTGGGGGAAGACGTGGGGGGATTTAGAGAGAGAAGGCGCGATGCTGTAAGCTGAGCGACGGAACGGACGTCGAGCAGGAGTCCGAGGCCCAGTGTTTTCGGCGAGGACAGATTCGTGTGGAGCATCTGGTCGACCACTGTTGTTGGTCCCAGGCGGCGGGTCGAGGAGGTCTGAGGGGATTGAATGGTGCCAAGAAGACTTCGTTAACTGAGCTCCAACGGTTGTGCACGAAGTGGTTGAACTTTGATAAGTTTTGCGCCTTTTACGTTTTCCTTTTATATTGTACCTCTATTAAGTACATAGTTCCAGTAAGATATATAAAGTGTAATCATTTAATCGCATATGGTGTACTGTGTGTTTTTGGGCGAGGCGGGGACATCACACAGCATCTACACAAGCTGATTACCCAGTTTGGTGGGGCCGAAGGCTGCTCCCCCTAGACGGTAGCGAGCTGAGTGAGCCTGAGGCTTACCGGGGACTACACTGTGGGGGCTTATCCAGGATTGGATTCTGTGGAAGCTGTGTGATCGCCCTCTTTAAATTATGCATGCTGCGGGTATGGAAAGCTGGTGTGCCTCTGTGCGATTGGAAATAACTTCTCTTCCCTGATAATCACAGGTACACGTCAAGGACTGTGCTTCACCTACCATTCTGAACGTTACTGTAAAGCCAGGCAAATCTCAGACAACAGCTATAAATTTCCTGTTGACAAAACCGCTGCTGGTAGAATCCCAGTTAGGGGGTGTACAGGGGTGAGATGAGCAGCTGGTTGAGTGGGGTCACAACAACCTTGCACTCAATGACAGAAAGAGCAAGGAACTGATTGTGGATTTCAGGACAAGGAAGTCGGAAGAACACGAGAATCCTCAATGGGTGAAAAAGATCAGCAGCTTCAGCATAGAATGTTACAGCACAGAACAGGCCCTTCAGCCCATAATGTTCTGCCAAACCTTCACCCTACTCCAAGGTCTAATTCTTTCCGCCCACATAGGCCTTCATTGTTCTATCACCCATGTGTCCAAGAGTCGTAAATGTCTGTAATGTTCCCACCTCCACCTGACAGCATAAAAACTGACCACCCCCCCAGACTTGCCTCCTGTCACCTTAAAATGTCTGTCCAGAATTCCATGCAAGTATTCCCAAAATAACCTGCACATTTCCATCCTGCATTCCCTCTTTGTCGCAGTACATCTGTTCCCAATTCACACTCCCACGTTCCTCTCTAATTGCATCACGATGTCCCCATATTGTCTATTCCTATTCCCACGGCAAAGGTCAGGGAGTTGTGGTCACCGTCTCTGATATAGTCACCCAGAGAGATCTGACACCTGACCAGGTTCACTGTCTCGTGCCAGGCCATTCTGGATCTGGTTAGCAAATTTCTACAGGTGCACAGTGGACAGCGTTCTGACTGGTTGTATGGAGGCTTCAACGCACAGCATCGAAAGAGGCTGCAGAGAGTCACAAGCTCAGCCAGCTCCGTTATGATCACACACCTCCCTACCAAAGAGGAAATCTTCAAAAGGTGCTGCCTCAAGAAAGCAGCATCCACCCTTAAGGAGCCTCACCACTCAAGAAATGCCCTGTTCTCATTGCTACCATCTGCAAGGTACAGGAGCCTGAAGACCCACACTCAACATTTTAACAGCTAACACACCACCATCAGAATTCTAAAGAGTCCATGAACACCATCTCCCCATTTCTGTTTTGCACTGTTTTTAAAATGGTAACTCACTGTATTTTTGTCTTCACTACTGCCACAAAACAACAGATTTTACAGTGTCAGTGATAATATACCCGATTCTCATTTACAAACTTGGCCATCCCAACTGTACCCGTCACCCTGCTATTTTGAAGGACTTGTATAGTTTCTCCAACACTTGCATATTTTCCTGGTCATCTACCCAACTCAGCAGTGTTTTGGGGAGGGGGCGAGCACCTTCACTTTGCTGCCAGCTTTATTCCCATTGCAACATTCATGGGATTGTTCAATCCTCAGTTTCTGGTCTACACCTTCAGCTCTTCATGAAGTCCCATACGAAGGACTGAAGGAACTGCCCTAAAACAGCAAGGATTGACCTTTAACCCCTTCCACAATCTGGGAATGGGAAACATTTCTGGCAGGCTAAGCAGCTGCTCACTTGTGAAGTGCATGGAGAATCATTGCCTGCAAAATGATGATTCATTTGATGTACAAGGGAAAGCCTCCATTTGTCTTTATCAATTCTTTAGCCATTGGCCTTAGGTTGCCGGCATCCTAATTTTTCAAGTGTCATTATAATCCTCAGCAACTTCAAATAATCAGCCTTTCTTTATACCGACAATCACGTGGGAATGTAGTTAATTGAGCAAGTGAACTTTTATTTACATGCTAACTAGTGGTCTGAGTTAAGTACTCGTTATTTGCAACCGGCACTGAAACAGTCAAAGGGAATGAAGATGGCCTAATTTACCTACAGAAATTGTATTCCGCAACAAAGAATTGCCCAGGCAGTGGGTTGTGTCCGAGCATCTGTTTGTACAGAGTACAAAATGTTAACGTGAAGGTCATTAATGATTTTTGGCAAATCTAAAATGTAGTTCTTACTTTAAGTGCCGTTTCACGCGAAATGGGATTTCAGGGGATAACGCCAGCATGAAGTTTATACACAGGCCATGCTTCAATAAAAATCCCTGGAGGAAGTGTGGCACCGAGAGTTACCATTGGACGGTTAGTACAATTCACTGACCAATCGCTTTCAGAGGCGGGTCTGCGGTTCAAGGCATCAAATAACAGAAGCGGGAATCGAGTCCAACACAGTAACCTTCACTGTGTAGCGGTTTGCTACACCACAAGTGGGACACTAGACTAGAATGGCATGTTCCGCCTCCCTGCCTGTACTGACCCATATTTCACAAATATTCACTCCAGCCAAGAAATCTAAGGCCTCAACCCTTTTATTTCAAGAGACAGTCGCGACGCGTTTGAAGCTACAATTACAAGGTCAAATGTGAGGCAAGCCTCAAGTTCAGGGCAAATACTTAAAAGTTTAACGCTCCAATTGAGCCATCTATTGTTATCAAAAAGCAAACCATGCACAAAGCAAAACGAAACCCCACGCGTTTACATTAACTACACTCAGAAGTTGCTGAAAGGGCAGGTGGAGGGGCAAACCAGTGAAGGGGTTTCATTTACTCCCTTGCGCCTTACTGCGAAGAAAGACCTGAATGTCATCAATGGCACACCGACATCAAGTCCACTGTCGCATCTTCAACATGTGCACTGGTTCATTCACGTCTTATACCTGCGACTAATTAGGAACCCAATCTATTCATTGGACATCGCAACGCTGGCGAGGGCTTGCATCATACCGCTCAGGTTAGGGAGCAGGCACACCTCATGGATTTGCACAGCAGCCTGATTTGCATTACAGTAAACACAAAGTACACTGCAGATGTTGTGGTCAAAGGAACATGAACAACAAGCCGGAGAAACTCAGCAGGTCAGGCAGCATCCGTGGAAACGAACAGTCAATGTTTCAGGCCGAGACCCTTCGTCAGGACAGGACTGACGAAGGGTCTCGGCCCGAAACGTTGACTACTCGTTTCTACGGATGTTGCCTTACCAGCTGAGTCCCTCCAGCTTGTTGTGCTTGTTGATTTGCAGTATAATGGCCCAGTAAATACATGCTGCTGAAGGTCACATGAGCAACTGATCTAGTTTTAAACACCCATAATGATAGAAGTGTACAAGCATTGCCAACATTTAATTCTTTGGCAATAAAGTATCCTGTTCCAATTGAGAATCCCCAAATGTATTAGAATTGAGTTTCATGAACCGACTTAGAGCAGAAGCACTAACCCAAGTAGTTGAAATTCCAGACCTCTTAATCCAGAGTTGACTATGACTACATCCCCAGATCTAGTAGATTCAGCTCAATACTCACGACACACTTCTGGACTTTCATCTGATCCATCTGCACAGTCAGCATCCCCATCGCATTTCCACTTTCCAGCCACACAACGTCCATCACGGCATGTGAACTCAGAACTACCACAGGTTTTATTACCTAATAAAATAGAATCCAGATTAGTACAAGACCCTGGGAGGATTAAACATGTAAGTGTTCTTTAAGCAACTGGATTATGCCAAAGTCACCTGTTTATACACAAGGAACTCTATGGAAGTTTGGTAAAAACCTAGGTTTTCTACATCCTTAGAAAAATTTAATTTTCGACCAAATTTTATTCATTGGATTAAATTACTTTATTTATTTCCCTCCGCTCGGGTCCTTATTAATCTTCAGAATTCTAAACCCTATAAACTCCAACGTGGAACTAGACAAGGTTGTCCTTTGAGCCCTCTGCTTTTTGATTTGGCATTAGAGCCCTTAGCAATTGCTTTTCCAGAGTCTAAAGAGATTACTGGTATTTGAAGGAGAGGTACCATTCATAAAGTGTCCCCTCACCCCACCTTTTTCCATCCTGGCACATTCTCCCTTCCTATCCAGACTTGATGGGTCTCAACCTGAAACATCAATTGTTTATTCATTTCCATAGATGCTGTTCCTCCAGTATTTTATGTGTTGCTTTAGATCGCCAACATCTACAGAAATTTCCGTGCTTGCAAGTCTACAACTAATTGTTCTTATACCTTACATATAGCAAAACCAAAGTAAAACACAAATACTGTGCTTTTAATCAAAACACAATATTGCAGGTGGAGACTGAAAGCCTGTTGTTGTTGTTCAACAGCTGATTCAGGTGTTCTCCCAATGTTGCTGTTGTTTCCCTGCACACATTATTATTTCATTATTAACACTATACAATAATTTACACCATTAAGTACATGTGTGATGTACAAGTGTCAGACAAGGACTACTTACTGGTGGCATGCAAATTCAGAGTTGTGCATGGGGATCTCAAGCCATCTCATTATATATTCCAAAATCCAAAAAATAAAATTAAGTCCGAAACACTTTAGGCCCCAGGCATTTCAGAGATAATAGGTACTCAACCTATACTTCCTAACCAGAGACGTTTCTTGGCTGGTCCTTTCCATGTCGCTCACTTTCACGTGGTCCGCCCAAAACCTCCTTACCTCCAAGTTTCATGACATATTATACTGGTTATTTGTGCAAGACCAGGGTGAGCTACCTCAACAACTATTGCTCACATCTACTGTGATGAAGCACTTTGAGGGATTGTGATGGCTCAAATTTACTACCTGAGCAAGGACCTGGAGCTGCTGTCATTTTCCTGCCACCACAACAGATCTATAGCAGACAAAAATCTGACTTGTGTAAGGAGTTTCTCCTTCTATGTTACTGCTGAGGCTAAGAAATTGGCTTCTTTGTTACGTCAACATTAAAAATGCTTCTTTGTTATGTTAACTGGTGAGAGAGCTTTCTCTCGCAGCTTGTTTGGGTTGTATTACTGATAAGGAGAATTGTATTCATTTGTTAACCAATTGGGATAGCTGTTAGTCTTTCTTGTGGTCTCTGTGTGCTAGTGTTGCGTGAGCTTTTGGGGGGGAATGCGTGGGGGGTTTAGACAGAGAAGGCACGATGCTGTAAGCTGGGTGACGGAACGGACGCCGAGCGGGAGTCCGAGGCCCAGTGTTTTCGGCGAGGACAGATTCGTGTGGAGTGTCTGGTCGACCACTGTTGTTGGTCCCAGGCGGCGGGTCGAGGAGGTCTGAGGGGATTGAATGGTGCCAAGAAGACTTCGTTAACTGAGCTCCAATGGTTGTGCACGAAGTGGTTGAACTTTGATAAGTTTGGCGCCTTTTACGTTTTCCTTTTATATTGTATCTCTATTAAGTACATAGTTCCAGTAAGATCTATAAAGTCTAATCATTTAATCGCATATGGTGTACTGTGTGTTATTTGGCGAGGTGGGGACATCACACAGCGTCTACACAAGCTGATTACACAGTTTGGAGAGACCGAAGTCTGCTCCCCCTAGACGGAGCGAGCTGAGTGAGCCTGAGGCTTACCGGGGACTACACATTGGGGGCTTATCCAGGATTGGATTCTGTGGAAGCTGTATGATCACCCTCTTTGAATTATGCATGCTGAGGGGATGGAAAGCTGGTGTGCCTCTGTGCGATTGGAAATAACTTCTCTTCCCTGAGAGTCACAGGTACACGGCAAGAACTGTGCTTCACCTACCATTCTGAACGTTACTGTAAAGCCAGGCAAAGCTCAGACACCAGCTATAAATTTGCTGTTGACACCACCCCTGCTGGCAGAATCTCAGTTAGGGGGTGTACAGGGGTGAGATGAGCAGCTGGTTGAGTGGGGTCACAACAACCTTGCACTCAATGACAGAAAGAGCAAGGAACTGATTGTGGATTTCAGGACAAGGAAGTCGGAAGAACACGAGAATCCTCAATGGGTGAAAAAGGTCAGCAGCTTCAGCATAGAATGTTACAGCACAGTACAGGCCCTTCAGCCCATAATGTTCTGCCAAACCTTTACCCTACTCCAAGGTCTAATTCTTTCCTCCCACATAGGCATTCATTTTTCTATCACCCATGTGTCCGAGTTGTAAATGTCTGTAATGTCCCCACCTCCACCTGACAGCATCAAAACTGACCTCCGCCTCAGACTTGCCTCCTGTCACCTTAAAATGTCTGTCCAGAATTCCATGCAAGATTCCGTAAATAACCTGGACATTTCCATCATGCATTTCCCCCCTTTGTCCCAGTACATTTGTTCCCAATTCACACACCCAAGTTCCTCTCTAATTGCATCACGATGTCCCCATATTGTCTATTCCTATTCCCACGGCAAAGGTCAGGGAGTTGTGGTCACCGTCTCTGATATAGTCACCCAGAGAGATCTGACACCTGACCAGGTTCACTGTCTTGTGCCAGGCCATTCTGGATCTGGTTAGCAAATTTCTACAGGTGCACAGTGGACAGCGTTCTGACTGGTTGTATGGAGGCTTCAACGCACAGCATCGAAAGAGGCTGCAGAGTCACAGACTCAGCCACCTCTGTTGTGATCACACACCTCCATACCAAAGAGGAAATCTTCAAAAGGTGCTGCCTCAAGAAGGCGGCATCCACCCTTAATGAGCCTCACCACTCAAGAAATGCCCTCTTCTCATTGCTACCATCTGCAAGGTACAGGAGCCTGAAGACCCACACTCAACATTTTAACAGCTAACACAACACCATCAGATTTCTAAACAGTCCATGAACACCATCTCCCCATTTCTGTTCTGCACTGTTTTTAAAATGGAAACTAATTGTATTTTTGTCTTCACTACTGCCACAAAACAACAAATTTTACAGTGTCAGTGACAATAAACCTGATTCTCATTTACAAACTTGGCCATCCCAACTGTACCCCTCACCCTGCTATTTTGAAGGACTTGTATTTGTTTCTCCAACACTTGCATATTTTCCTGGTCATCTACCCCACTCAGCAGTGTTTTGGGGAGGGGACGAGCACCTTCACTTTGCTGCCAGCTTTATTCCCATTGCAACATTCATGGGACTGTTCAATCCTCAGTTTCTGGTCTACACCTTCAGCTCTTCATGAAGTCCCATACGAAGGACTGAAGGAACTGCCCTAAAGCAGCAAGGATTGACCTTTAACCCCTTCCACAATCTGGGAATGGGAAACATTTCTGGCAGGCTAAGCAGCTGCTCACTTGTGAAGTGCATGGAGAATCATTGCCTGCAAAATGATGATTCATTTGATGTACAAGGGAAAGCCTCCATTTGTCTTTATCAATTCTTTAGCCATTGCCCTTAGGTTGCCGGCATCCTAATTTTTCAAGTGTCATTATAATCCTCAGCAACTTCAAATAATCAGCCTTTCTTTATACCGACAATCACGTGGGAATGTAGTTAATTGAGCAAGTGAACTTTTATTTACATGCTAACTAGTGGTCTGAGTTAAGTACTCGTTATTTGCAACCGGCACCGAAACAGTCAAAGGGAACGAAGATGGCCTAATTTACCTACAGAAATTGTATTCCGCAACAAAGAATTGCCCAGGGAGCGGGTTGTGTCCGAGCATCTGTTTGTACAGAGTGCAAAAATGTTAACGTGAAGGTCATTAATGATTTTTGGCAAATCTAAAAGGTAGTTCTTACTTTACGTGCCGTTTCACGCGAAATGGGAATTCAGGGGAAAACGCCAGCATGAAGTTTATGCACAGGCCATGCTTCAATAAAAATCCCTGGAGGAAGTGTGGCACTGAGAGTTACCATTGGACGGTTAGTACAATTCGCTGACCAATCGCTTTCAGAGGCGGGTCTGCGGTTCAAGGCATCAAATAACAGAAGCAGGAATCGAGTCCAACATGGTAACATTCACGGTGTAGCGGTTTGCTACACCACAAGTGGGACACTAGACTAGAATGGCATGTTCCGCCTCCCTGCCTGTACTGACCCATATTTCACAAATATTCACTCCAGCCAAGAAATCCAAGGCCTCAACCCTTTTATTTCAAGAGCCAGTCGCGACGCGTTTGAAGCTACAATTACAAGGTCAAAAGTGAGGCAAGCCTCAAGTTCAGGGCAAATACTTAAAAGTTTAACGCTCCAATTGTTATCAAAAAGCAAACCATGCGCAAAGCAAAACGAGACCCCACGCGTTTACATTAACTACACTCAGAAGTTGCTGAAAGGGCAGGTGGAGGGGCAAACCAGTGAAGGGGTTTCATTTACTCCCTTGCGCCTTACTGCGAAGAAAGACCTGAATGTCATCAATGGCACACCGACATCAAGTCCACTGTAGCAACTTCAACATGTGCACTGGTTCATTCACGTCTTATACCTGCGACTAATTAGGAACCAATCTATTCATTGGACATTGCAAAGCTGGCGAGGGCTTGCATCATACCGCTCAGGTTAGGGAGCAGGCACACCTCATGGATTTGCACAGCGGCCTGATTTGCATTATAGTAAACACAAAGTACACTGCAGATGTTGTGGTCAAAGGAACATGAACAACAAGCCGGAGAAACTCAGCAGGTCAGGCAGCATCCGTGGAAACGAACAGTCAACGTTTCAGGCCAAGACCCTTCGTCAGGACAGGACTGACGATGACCAGATCTAGTAGATTCAGCTCAATACTCACGACACACTTCTGGACTTTCATCTGATCCATCCGCACAGTCAGCTTCCCCATCACATTTCTGCTTTCCAGGCAAACAACGTCCATCACGGCATGTGAACTCAGAACTTGCACAGGTTTTATTACCTAAGAAAATAGAAACCAGATTAGTACAGGACCCTGGGAGGATTAAATGTGTAAGTGTCATTTAAGCAACTGGATTATGCCAAAGTCACCTGTTTGTACACAAGGAACTCTATGGAAGTTTGGTAAAAACCTAGGTTTTCTACATCCTTAGAAACATTTAATTTTCAACCAAATTTTATTCATTGGATTAAATTACTTTATTTATTTCCCTCCGCTCGGGTCCTTATTAATCTTCAGAATTCTAAACCCTATAAACTCCAACGTGGAACTAGACAAGGTTGTCCTTTGAGCCCTCTGCTTTTTGATTTGGCATTCGAGCCCTCAGCAATTGCTTTTCCAGAGTCTAAAGAGATTACTGGTATTTTAAGGAGAGGTACCATTCATAAAGTGTCCCCTCAACCCACCTTTCTCCATCCTGGCACGTTCTCCCTTCCTATCCAGACTTGATGGGTCTCAGCCTGAAACATCAATTGTTTATTCATTTCCATAGATGTTGATCCTCCAGTATTTTATGTGTTGCTTTAGATCGCCAACATCTACAGAAGTTTCCGTGCTTGCAAGTCTACAACTAATTGTTCTTATACCTTACATATAGCAAAACCAAAGTAAAACGCAAATACTGTGATCTTTTAATCTAAACACAGTATTGCAAGTGGAGACTGAAAGCCTGTTGTTGTTGTTCAACAGCTGATTCAGGTGTTCTCCCAATGTTGCTGTTGTTTCCCTGCACACATTATTATTTCATTATTAACACTATACAATAATTTTCACCATTAAGTACATGTGTGATGTACAAGTGTCAGACAAGGTCTACTTACTGGTGGCATGCAAATTCAGAGTTGTGCATGGGGATCTCAAGCCATCTCATTATATATTCCAAAATCCAAAAAATAAAATTAAGTCCGAAACACTTTAGGCCCCAGGCATTTCAGAGATAATAGGTACTCAACCTATACTTCCTAACCAGAGACGTTTCTTGGCTGGTCCTTTCCATGTCGCTCACTTTCACGTGGTCCGCCCAAAACCTCCTTACCTCCAAGTTTCATGACATATTATATTGGTTATTTGTGCAAGACCAGGGTGAGCTACCTCAACAACTATTGCTCACATCTACTGTGATGAAGCACTTTGAGGGATTGTGATGGCTCAAATTTACTACCTGAGCAAGGACCTGGAGCTGCTGTCATTTTCCTGCCACCACAACAGATCTATAGCAGACAAAAATCTGACTTGTGTAAGGAGTTTCTCCTTCTATGTTACTGCTGAGGCTAAGAAATTGGCTTCTTTGTTACGTCAACATTAAAAATGCTTCTTTGTTATGTTAACTGGTGAGAGAGCTTTCTCTCGCAGCTTGTTTGGGTTGTATTACTGATAAGGAGAATTGTATTCATTTGTTAACCTATTGGGATAGCTGTTAGTCTTTCTTGTGGTCTCTGTGTGCTAGTGTTGCGTGAGCTTTTGGGGGGGAATGCGTGGGGGGTTTAGACAGAGAAGGCGCGATGCTGTAAGCTGGGTGACGGAACGGACGCCGAGCGGGAGTCCGAGGCCCAGTGTTTTCGGCGAGGACAGATTCGTGTGGAGTGTCTGGTCGACCACTGTTGTTGGTCCCAGGCGGCGGGTCGAGGAGGTCTGAGGGGATTGAATGGTGCCAAGAAGACTTCGTTAACTGAGCTCCAATGGTTGTGCACGAAGTGGTTGAACTTTGATAAGTTTGGCGCCTTTTACGTTTTCCTTTTATATTGTATCTCTATTAAGTACATAGTTCCAGTAAGATCTATAAAGTGTAATCATTTAATCGCATATGGTGTACTGTGTGTTATTTGGCGAGGTGGGGACATCACACAGCGTCTACACAAGCTGATTACACAGTTTGGAGAGACCGAAGTCTGCTCCCCCTAGACGGAAGCGAGCTGAGTGAGCCTGAGGCTTACCGGGGACTACACATTGGGGGCTTATCCAGGATTGGATTCTGTGGAAGCTGTGTGATCACCCTCTTTGAATTATGCATGCTGAGGGGATGGAAAGCTGGTGTGCCTCTGTGCGATTGGAAATAACTTCTCTTCCCTGAGAGTCACAGGTACACGGCAAGAACTGTGCTTCACCTACCATTCTGAACGTTACTGTAAAGCCAGGCAAAGCTCAGACACCAGCTATAAATTTGCTGTTGACACCACCCCTGCTGGCAGAATCTCAGTTAGGGGGTGTACAGGGGTGAGATGAGCAGCTGGTTGAGTGGGGTCACAACAACCTTGCACTCAATGACAGAAAGAGCAAGGAACTGATTGTGGATTTCAGGACAAGGAAGTCGGAAGAACACGAGAATCCTCAATGGGTGAAAAAGGTCAGCAGCTTCAGCATAGAATGTTACAGCACAGTACAGGCCCTTCAGCCCATAATGTTCTGCCAAACCTTTACCCTACTCCAAGGTCTAATTCTTTCCTCCCACATAGGCCTTCATTGTTCTATCACCCATGTGTCCGAGTTGTAAATGTCTGTAATGTCCCCACCTCCACCTGACAGCATCAAAACTGACCTCCGCCTCAGACTTGCCTCCTGTCACCTTAAAATGTCTGTCCAGAATTCCATGCAAGATTCCCTAAATAACCTGGACATTTCCATCATGCATTTCCCCCCTTTGT